>NW_027136301.1:122941-284447 GCF_039906515.1 Pseudorca crassidens
ACAGCGGCATAAACGCAGCAGTGATAGGATTGGTGAGGTTCGGTGAGCAAATGCAGACCCTTTGAAGTCATATTGCATGGTACCCATTCCATGGTTCTCAACTCTCCAGGTTTAAGGGATTCTTCCTTCAGCTAAAACATGCATGTGGAACCCAGAGGATGATCCACCGTGTGATCGGGAAACATGTTTAAATGTGTCTCAGTTTTCGTCCCCTGGCACTCGGGTGCAACATTCCAGACGCTTTACTAACACTCTCCCCACTTGGAGAGTCAGTGCCTTAAACCTCCTGTTTGACCCAGTTTGCAATTTCTGCGGAAAATGAACAGGAATAGGGAGAACCAACGAGAGACTAGCTGGAGGTGTCTGGATGGGTAAATTTAACTCTCATTTCCCACCAAGAAGAGGAATTAACCAAAGGCTCAGCGAGCCATGCCGGAACCACACTAGGGCCTGAAGCAATCCTGCGGTGTTGCGGCCAGCTCACAAGAAAGCGAGTTGAAGAAAGGAGCTCAGGGGCCCTGTAATTCACACACCTGCAGAGTTATAAATGACAGCTATCGTCCAAAAATATATTGAAGTAAGGCTGCCAAGAGGACTTGAAAGCGGGGCAGAATTGCAGGAAACCGATTTCAGGAGGTAGACTGGAATTGCATGTAAAGCATAGGAAAAGAGGCAGAACGTCCACAATGATGCACTTGGCCAAAAAGGGCGTATGCGTTTTTTCCTGAATATATTCAGGAAAAAACGCATACGCCCTTTTTGGGCAACCAAGCAAGCTTGCAAAGGAAATCTGCACTACAATGAAGTCTCACTGCCCCCCGGTCAAAAGGGACATCTGAAAAAAGTGTAAAATCCAGAAAGGCAGGACAGCCCATGGAGAACTGGGAGCCTTGTTATGCTGATGGGCGGGATGTAAATTGCCAACAGCCACTCTGGAGAAGTGTATGGTGTTTCCTGAAACATCTAAAAAACAAAGCAACAGAGCCTAGGGCACTTCCACTTATGGTCCTATAGATTAGGGAAATTAAAATCAAAAAGACACAGCCACCCCAAAGTTTGGGACGGCTCTGTTTACAAGAACCTCGTTTACGGTACAAGTTCAATATCGCAGAAAGCGAAAAATGGATAAAGAAGTTGTGGTACTTACGTACAATGCAATATCACTCAGCAATGAAATCTATGTCATCAGGCCAGTAGCAGCATAATGAGTGGATTCAGGTACGATGATTCTAAGTGAAATAAGTCACACAGAAAAAGAAACATCATAAGATATCACTAATACACGAAATGTAAACTTGGTTACACAGGAACTGAATTACAAAACAGAATAGGGTCTCAAATGTAGAAAACCAACTTATGCTTGCTTAAGGGGAAAGGTGAGTTGGGGTGCTGCATAAAACCAGAGATTGAAATTAGCACAGATACCTTTCCATAAGCCAAATATGTAATAGACAAGAGCTACTGCTTGCTCAACGAAGTGGACTCAACACCCCATATTAAACGCCTAAGAATATACCTGACTAGTAAGAATCTTAAAACCTATGGATTTATATGTCTCCGAAAGAGAATCAAGCATGTTTACAGCGGCATAAACGCAGCAGTGATAGGATTGGTGAGGTTCGGTGAGCAAATGCAGACCCTTTGAAGTCATATTGCATGGTACCCATTCCATGGTTCTCAACTCTCCAGGTTTAAGGGATTCTTCCTTCAGCTAAAACATGCATGTGGAACCCAGAGTATGATCCACCATGTGATCGGGAAACGTGTTCAAATGTGTCTCAGTTTTCGTCCCCTGGTACTCGGGTGCAACATTCCAGACGCTTTACTAACACTCTCCCCACTTGGAGAGTCAGCGCCTTTAACCTCCTGTTTGGCCCAGTTTGCAATTTCTGCGGAAAATGAACAGGAATAGGGAGAACCAATGAGAGACTAGCTGGAGGTGTCGGGACGGGTAAATTTAACTCTCATTCCCCACCAAGAAGAGGAATTAACCAAAGGCTCAGCGAGCCATGACGGAACCACACTAGGGCCTGAAGCAATACAGCGGTGTTGCAGCCAGCTCACAAGAAAACGAGTTAAAGAAAGGAGCTCAGGGGCCCTGTAATTCACACACCTGCAGAGTTCTAAATGACAGCTATCGTCCAAAAATATATTGAAGTAAGGCTGCCAAGAGGACTTGAAAGCGGGGCAGAATTGCAGGAAACCGATTTCAGGAGGTAGACTGGAATTGCATGTAAAGCATAGGAAAAGAGGCAGAACGTCCACAATGATGCACTTGGCCAAAAAGGGCGTATGCGTTTTTTCCTGAATATATTCAGGAAAAAACGCATACGCCCTTTTTGGCCAACCAAGCAAGCTTGCAAAGGAAATCTGCACTACAATGAAGTCTCACTGCCCCCCGGTCAAAAGGGCCATCTGAAAAAAGTGTAAAATCCAGAAAGGCAGGACAGGCCATGGAGAACTGGGAGCCTTGTTATGCTGATGGGCGGGATGTAAATTGCCAAAAGCCACTCTGGAGAAGTGTATGGTGTTTCCTGAAACATCTAAAAAACAAAGCAACAGAGCCTAGGGCACTTCCACTTATGGTCCTATAGCTTAGGGAAATTAAAATCAAAAAGACACAGCCACCCCAAAGTTTGGGACGGCTCTGTTTACAAGAACCTCGTTTACGGTAAGAGTTCAATATCACAGAAAGCGAAAAATGGATAAAGAAGTTGTGGTACTAACGTACAATGCAATATCACTCAGCAATGAAATCTATGTCATCAGGCCAGTAGCAGCATAATGAGTGGATTCAGGTACGATGATTCTAAGTGAAATAAGTCACACCGAAAAAGAAACATCATAAGATATCACTAATACACGGAATGTAAACTTGGCTACACAGGAACTGAATTAGAAAACAGAATAGGGTCTCAAATGTAGAAAACCAACTTATGCTTGCTTAAGGGGAAAGGTGAGTTGGGGTGCTGCATAAAACCAGAGATTGAAATTAGCACAGATACCTTTCCATAAGCCAAATATGTAATAGACAAGGGCTACTGCTTGCTCAACGAAGTGGACTCAACATCCCATATTAAACACCTAAGAATATACCTGACTAGTAAGAATCTTAAAACCTATGGATTTATAAGTCTCCGAAAGAGAATCAAGCGTGTGTACAGCGGCATAAACGCAGCAGTGATAGGATTGGTGAGGTTCGGTGAGCAAATGCAGACCCTTTGAAGTCATATTGCATGGTACCCATTCCATGGTTCTCAACTCTCCAGGTTTAAGGGATTCTTCCTTCAGCTAAAACATGCATGTGGAACCCAGAGGATGATCCACCGTGTGATCGGGAAACGTATTGAAATGTGTCTCAGTTTTCGTCCCCTGGTACTCGGGTGCAACATTCCAGATGCTTTACTAACACTCTCCCCACTTGGAGAGTCAGTGCCTTTAACCTCCTGTTTGGCCCAGTTTGCAATTCCTGCGGAAAATGAACAGGAATAGGGAGAACCAATGAGAGACTAGCTGGAGGAGTCTGGACGGGCAAATTTAATGCTCATTTCCCAAAAGGAAGAGGAATTAACCAAAGGCTCAGCGAGCCATGCCGGAACCACACTAGGGCCTGAAGCAATCCTGCGGTGTTGCGGCCAGCTCACAAGAAAGCGAGTTGAAGAAAGGAGCTCAGGGGCCCAGTAATTCACACACCTGCAGAGTTATAAATGACAGCTATCATCCAAAAATATATTGAAGTAAGGCTGCCAAGAGGACTTGAAAGCGGGGCAGAATTGCAGGAAACCGATTTCAGGAGGTAGACTGGAATTGCATGTAAAGCATAGGAAAAGAGGCAGAACGTCCACAATGATGCACTTGGCCAAAAAGGGCGTATGCGTTTTTTCCTGAATATACTCAGGAAAAAACTCATATGCACTTTTTGGCCAACCAAGCAAGCTTGCAAAGGAAATCTGCACTACAATGAAGTCTCACTGCCCCCCGGTCAAAAGGGCCATCTGAAAAAAGTGTAAAATCCAGAAAGGCAGGACAGGCCATGGAGAACTGGGAGCCTAGTTAGACTGATGGGCGGGATGTAAATTGCCAACAGCCACTCTGGAGAAGTGTATGCTGTTTCCTGAAACATCTAAAAAACAAAGCAACAGAGCCTAGGGCACTTCCACTTATGGTCCTATAGATTAGGGAAATTAAAATCAAAAAGACACAGCCACCCCAAAGTTTGGGACGGCTCTGTTTACAAGAACCTCGTTTACGGTACAAGTTCAATATCGCAGAAAGCGAAAAATGGATAAAGAAGTTGTGTTACTTACGTACAATGAAATATCACTCAGCAATGAAATCTATGTCATCAGGCCAGTAGCAGCATAATGAGTGGATTCAGGTACGATGATTCTAAGTGAAATAAGTCACACAGAAAAAGAAACATCATAAGATATCACTAATACACGGAATGTAAACTTGGCTACACAGGAACTGAATTACAAAACAGAATAGGGTCTCAAATGTAGAAAACCAACTTATGCTTGCTTAAGGGGAAAGGTGAGTTGGGGTGCTGCATAAAACCAGAGATTAAAATTAGCACAGATACCTTTCCATAAGCCAAATATGTAATAGACAAGAGCTACTGCTTGCTAAACGAAGTGGACTCAACACCCCATATTAAACGCCTAAGAATATACCTGACTAGTAAGAATCTTAAAACCTATGGATTTATATGTCTCCGAAAGAGAATCAAGCGTGTGTACAGCGGCATAAACGCAGCAGTGATAGGATTGGTGAGGTTCGGTGAGCAAATGCAGACCCTTTGAAATCATATTGCATGGTACCCATTCCATGGTTCTCAACTCTCCAGGTTTAAGGGATTCTTCCTTCAGCTAAAACATGCATGTGGAACCCAGAGGATGATCCACCGTGTGATCGGGAAACATGTTCAAATGTGTCTCAGTTTTCGTCCCCTGGTACTCGGGTGCAACATTCCAGACGCTTTACTAACACTCTCCCCACTTGGAGAGTCAGTGCCTTAAACCTCCTGTTTGACCCAGTTTGCAATTTCTGCGGAAAATGAACAGGAATAGGGAGAACCAACGAGAGACTAGCTGGAGGTGTCTGGATGGGTAAATTTAACTCTCATTTCCCACCAAGAAGAGGAATTAACCAAAGGCTCAGCGAGCCATGCCGGAACCACACTAGGGCCTGAAGCAATCCTGCGGTGTTGCGGCCAGCTCACAAGAAAGCGAGTTGAAGAAAGGAGCTCAGGGGCCCTGTAATTCACACACCTGCAGAGTTCTAAATGACAGCTATCGTCCAAAAATATATTGAAGTAAGGCTGCCAAGAGGACTTGAAAGCGGGGCAGAATTGCAGGAAACCGATTTCAGGAGGTAGACTGGAATTGCATGTAAAGCATAGGAAAAGAGGCAGAACGTCCACAATGATGCACTTGGCCAAAAAGGGCGTATGCGTTTTTTCCTGAATATATTCAGGAAAAAACGCATACGCCCTTTTTGGCCAACCAAGCAAGCTTGCAAAGGAAATCTGCACTACAATGAAGTCTCACTGCCCCCCGGTCAAAAGGGCCATCTGAAAAAAGTGTAAAATCCAGAAAGGCAGGACAGGCCATGGAGAACTGGGAGCCTTGTTATGCTGATGGGCGGGATGTAAATTGCCAACAGCCACTCTGGAGAAGTGTATGGTGTTTCCTGAAACATCTAAAAAACAAAGCAACAGAGTCTAGGGCACTTCCACTTATGGTCCTATAGCTTAGGGAAATTAAAATCAAAAAGACACAGCCACCCCAAAGTTTGGGACGGCTCTGTTTACAAGAACCTCGTTTACGGTAAGAGTTCAATATCACAGAAAGCGAAAAATGGATAAAGAAGTTGTGGTACTAACGTACAAGGCAATATCACTCAGCAATGAAATCTATGTCATCAGGCCAGTAGCAGCATAATGAGTGGATTCAGGTACGATGATTCTAAGTGAAATAAGTCACACAGAAAAAGAAACATCATAAGATATCACTAATACACGGAATGTAAACTTGGCTACACAGGAACTGAATTACAAAACAGAATAGGGTCTCAAATGTAGAAAACCAACTTATGCTTGCTTAAGGGGAAAGGTGAGTTGGGGTGCTGCATAAAACCAGAGATTGAAATTAGCACAGATACCTTTCCATAAGCCAAATATGTAATAGACAAGAGCTACTGCTTACTCAACGAAGTGGACTCAACATCCCATATTAAACACCTAAGAATATACCTGACTAGTAAGAATCTTAAAACCTATGGATTTATAAGTCTCCGAAAGAGAATCAAGCGTCTGTACAGCGGCATAAACGCAGCAGTGATAGGATTGGTGAGGTTCGGTGAGCAAATGCAGACCCTTTGAAGTCATATTGCATGGTACCCATTCCATGGGTCTCAACTCTCCAGGTTTAAGGGATTCTTCCTTCAGCTAAAACATGCATGTGGAACCCAGAGGATGATCTACCGTGTGATCGGGAAACGTGTTCAAATGTGTCTCAGTTTTCGTCCCCTGGTACTCGGGTGCAACATTCCAGACGCTTTACTAACACTCTCCGCACTTGGAGAGTCAGTGCCTTTAACCTCCTGTTTGGCCCAGTTTGCAATTTCTGCGGAAAATGAACAGGAATAGGGAGAACCAATGAGAGACTAGCTGGAGGTGTCTGGACAGGTAAATTTAACTCTCATTTCCCACCAAGAAGAGGAATTAACCAAAGGCTCAGCGAGCCATGCCGGAACCACACTAGGGCCTGAAGCAATCCTGCGGTGTTGCGGCCAGCTCACAAGAAAGCGAGTTGAAGAAAGGAGCTCAGGGGCCCTGTAATTCACACACCTGCAGAGTTCTAAATGACAGCTATCGTCCAAAAATATATTGAAGTAAGGCTGCCAAGAGGACTTGAAAGCGGGGCAGAATTGCAGGAAACCGATTTCAGGAGGTAGACTGGAATTGCATGTAAAGCATAGGAAAAGAGGCAGAACGTCCACAATGATGCACTTGGCCAAAAAGGGCATATGCGTTTTTTCCTGAATATATTCAGGAAAAAACGCATATGCCCTTTTTGGCCAACCAAGCAAGCTTGCAAAGGAAATCTGCACTACAATGAAGTCTCACTGCCCCCCGGTCAAAAGGGCCATCTGAAAAAAGTGTAAAATCCAGAAAGGCAGGACAGGCCATGGAGAACTGGGAGCCTTGTTATGCTGATGGGCGGGATGTAAATTGCCAACAGCCACTCTGGAGAAGTGTATGGTGTTTCCTGAAACATCTAAAAAACAAAGCAACAGAGCTTAGGGCACTTCCACTTATGGTCCTATAGATTAGGGAAATTAAAATCAAAAAGACACAGCCACCAGTAAGTTTGGGACGGCTCTGTTTACAAGAACCTCGTTTACGGTACAAGTTCAATATCGCAGAAAGCGAAAAATGGATAAAGAAGTTGTGGTAGTTACGTACAATGCAATATCACTCAGCAATGAAATCTATGTCATCAGGCCAGTAGCAGCATAATGAGTGGATTCAGGTACGATGATTCTAAGTGAAATAAGTCACACAGAAAAAGAAACATCATAAGATATCACTAATACACGGAATGTAAACTTGGCTACACAGGAACTGAATTACAAAACAGAATAGGGTCTCAAATGTAGAAAACCAACTTATGCTTGCTTAAGGGGAAAGGTGAGTTGGGGTGCTGCATAAAACCAGAGATTGAAATTACCACAGATACCTTTCCATAAGCCAAATATGTAATAGACAAGAGCTACTGCTTGCTCAACGAAGTGGACTCAACACCCCATATTAAACGCCTAAGAATATACCTGACTAGTAAGAATCTTTAAACCTATGGATTTATATGTCTTCGAAAGAGAATCAAGCATGTGTACAGTGGCATAAACGCAACAGTGATAGGATTGGTGAGGTTCGGTGAGCAAATGCAGACCCTTTGAAGTCATATTGCATGGTACCCATTCCATGGTTCTCAACTCTCCAGGTTTAAGGGATTCTTCCTTCAGCTAAATCATGCATGTGGAACACAGAGGATGATCCACCGTGTGATCGGGAAACGTGTTCAAATGTGTCTCAGTTTTCGTCCCCTGGTACTCGGGTGCAACATTCCAGACGCTTTACTAACACTCTCCCCACTTGGAGAGTCAGTGCCTTTAACCTCCTGTTTGGCCCAGTTTGCAATTTCTGCGGAAAATGAACAGGAATAGGTAGAACCAATGAGAGACTAGCTGGAGGTGTCTGGACAGGTAAATTTAACTCTCATTTCCCACCAAGAAGAGGAATTAACCAAAGGCTCAGCGAGCCATGCCGGAACCACACTAGGGCCTGAAGCAATCCTGCGGTGTTGCGGCCAGCTCACAAGAAAGCGAGTTGAAGAAAGGAGCTCAGGGGCCCTGTAATTCACACACCTGCAGAGTTCTAAATGACAGCTATCGTCCAAAAATATATTGAAGTAAGGCTGCCAAGAGGACTTGAAAGCGGGGCAGAATTGCAGGAAACCGATTTCAGGAGGTAGACTGGAATTGCATGTAAAGCATAGGAAAAGAGGCAGAACGTCCACAATGATGCACTTGGCCAAAAAGGGCGTATGCGTTTTTTCCTGAATATATTCAGGAAAAAACGCATACGCCCTTTTTGGCCAACCAAGCAAGCTTGCAAAGGAAATCTGCACTACAATGAAGTCTCACTGCCCCCCGGTCAAAAGGGCCATCTGAAAAAAGTGTAAAATCCAGAAAGGCAGGACAGGCCATGGAGAACTGGGAGCCTTGTTATGCTGATGGGCATGATGTAAATTGCCAACAGCCACTCTGGAGAAGTGTATGGTGTTTCCTGAAACATCTAAAAAACAAAGCAACAGAGCCTAGGGCACTTCCACTTATGGTCCTATAGATTAGGGAAATTAAAATCAAAAAGACACAGCCACCAGTAAGTTTGGGACGGCTCTGTTTACAAGAACCTCGTTTACGGTACAAGTTCAATATCGCAGAAAGCGAAAAATGGATAAAGAAGTTGTGGTACTTACGTACAATGCAATATCACTCAGCAATGAAATCTATGTCATCAGGCCAGTAGCAGCATAATGAGTGGATTCAGGTACGATGATTCTAAGTGAAATAAGTCACACAGAAAAAGAAACATCATAAGATATCACTAATACACGGAATGTAAACTTGGCTACACAGGAACTGAATTACAAAACAGAATAGGGTCTCAAATGTAGAAAACCAACTTATGCTTGCTTAAGGGGAAAGGTGAGTTGGGGTGCTGCATAAAACCAGAGATTGAAATTACCACAGATACCTTTCCATAAGCCAAATATGTAATAGACAAGAGCTACTGCTTGCTCAACGAAGTGGACTCAACACCCCATATTAAACGCCTAAGAATATACCTGACTAGTAAGAATCTTAAAACCTATGGATTTATATGTCTTCGAAAGAGAATCAAGCGTGTGTACAGTGGCATAAACGCAGCAGTGATAGGATTGGTGAGGTTCGGTGAGCAAATGCAGACCCTTTGAAGTCATATTGCATGGTACCCATTCCATGGTTCTCAACTCTCCAGGTTTAAGGGATTCTTCCTTCAGCTAAAACATGCATGTGGAACCCAGAGGATGATCCACCGTGTGATCAGGAAACGTGTTCAAATGTGTCTCAGTTTTCGTCCCCTGGTACTCGGGTGCAACATTCCAGACGCTTTACTAACACTCTCCCCACTTGGAGATTCAGTGCCTTTAACCTCCTGTTTGGCCCAGTTTGCAATTTCTGCGGAAAATGAACAGGAATAGGGAGAACCAATGAGAGACTAGCTGGAGGAGTCTGGACGGGCAAATTTAACTCTCATTTCCCAACAGGAAGAGGAATTAACCAAAGGCTCAGCGAGCCATGCCAGAACCACACTAGGGCCTGAAGCAATCCTGCGGTGTTGCGGCCAGCTCACAAGAAAGCGAGTTGAAGAAAGGAGCTCAAGGGCCCTGTAATTCACACACCTGCAGAGTTCTAAATGACAGCTATCGTCCAAAAATATATTGAAGTAAGGCTGCCAAGAGGACTTGAAAGCGGGGCAGAATTGCAGGAAACCGATTTCAGGAGGTAGACTGGAATTGCATGTAAAGCATAGGAAAAGAGGCAGAACGTCCACAATGATGCACTTGGCCAAAAAGGGCGTATGCGTTTTTTCCTGAATATATTCAGGAAAAAACGCATACGCCCTTTTTGGCCAACCAAGCAAGCTTGCAAAGGAAATCTGCACTACAATGAAGTCTCACTGCCCCCCGGTCAAAAGGGCCATCTGAAAAAAGTGTAAAATCCAGAAAGGCAGGACAGGCCATGGAGAACTGGGAGCCTTGTTATGCTGATGGGCGTGATGTAAATTGCCAACAGCCACTCTGGAGAAGTGTATGGTGTTTCCTGAAACATCTAAAAAACAAAGCAACAGAGCCTAGGGCACTTCCACTTATGGTCCTATAGCTTAGGGAAATTAAAATCAAAAAGACACAGCCACCCCAAAGTTTGGGACGGCTCTGTTTACAAGAACCTCGTTTCCGGTACAAGTTCAATATCGCAGAAAGCGAAAAATGGATAAAGAAGTTGTGGTACTAACGTACAATGCAATATCACTCAGCAATGAAATCTCTGTCATCAGGCCCATAGCAGCATACTGAGTGGATTCAGGTACGATGAATCTAAGTGAAATAAGTCACACAGAAAAAGAAACATCATAAGATATCACTAATACACGGAATGTAAACTTGGCTACACAGGAACTGAATTACAAAACAGAATAGGGTCTCAAATGTAGAAAACCAACTTATGCTTGCTTAAGGGGAAAGGTGAGTTGGGGTGCTGCATAAAACCAGAGATTGAAATTAACACAGATACCTTTCCATAAGCCAAATATGTAATAGCCAAGAGCTACTGCTTGCTCAACGAAGTGGACACAACTCCCCATATTAAACGCCTAAGAATATACTTGACTAGTAAGAAACTTAAAACCTATGGATTTATATGTCTCCGAAAGAGAATCAAGCATGTGTACAGCGGCATAAACGCAGCAGTGATAGGATTGGTGAGGTTCAGTGAGCAAATGCAGACCCTTTGAAGTCATATTGCATGGTACCCATTCCATGGGTCTCAACTCTCCAGGTTTAAGGGATTCTTCCTTCAGCTAAAACATGCATGTGGAACCCAGAGGATGATCTACCGTGTGATCGGGAAACGTGTTCAAATGTGTCTCAGTTTTCGTCCCCTGGTACTCGGGTGCAACATTCCAGACGCTTTACTAACACTCTCCCCACTTGGAGAGTCAGTGCCTTTAACCTCCTGTTTGGCCCAGTTTGCAATTTCTGCGGAAAATGAACAGGAATAGGGAGAACCAATGAGAGACTAGCTGGAGGTGTCTGGACAGGTAAATTTAACTCTCATTTCCCACCAAGAAGAGGAATTAACCAAAGGCTCAGCGAGCCATGCCGGAACCACACTAGGGCCTGAAGCAATCCTGCGGTGTTGCGGCCAGCTCACAAGAAAGCGAGTTGAAGAAAGGAGCTCAGGGTCCCTGTAATTCACACACCTGCAGAGTTCTAAATGACAGCTATCGTCCAAAAATATATTGAAGTAAGGCTGCCAAGAGGACTTGAAAGCGGGGCAGAATTGCAGGAAACCGATTTCAGGAGGTAGACTGGAATTGCATGTAAAGCATAGGAAAAGAGGCAGAACGTCCACAATGATGCACTTGGCCAAAAAGGGCGTATGCGTTTTTTCCTGAATATATTCAGGAAAAAACGCATACGCCCTTTTTGGCCAACCAAGCAAGCTTGCAAAGGAAATCTGCACTACAATGAAGTCTCACTGCCCCCCGGTCAAAAGGGCCATCTGAAAAAAGTGTAAAATCCAGAAAGGCAGGACAGGCCATGGAGAACTGGGAGCCTTGTTATGCTGATGGGCGTGATGTAAATTGCCAACAGCCACTCTGGAGAAGTGTATGGTGTTTCCTGAAACATCTAAAAAACAAAGCAACAGAGCCTAGGGCACTTCCACTTATGGTCCTATAGCTTAGGGAAATTAAAATCAAAAAGACACAGCCACCCCAAAGTTTGGGACGGCTCTGTTTACAAGAACCTCGTTTCCGGTACAAGTTCAATATCGCAGAAAGCGAAAAATGGATAAAGAAGTTGTGGTACTAACGTACAATGCAATATCACTCAGCAATGAAATCTCTGTCATCAGGCCCATAGCAGCATAATGAGTGGATTCAGGTACGATGAATCTAAGTGAAATAAGTCACACAGAAAAAGAAACATCATAAGATATCACTAATACACGGAATGTAAACTTGGCTACACAGGAACTGAATTACAAAACAGAATAGGGTCTCAAATGTAGAAAACCAACTTATGCTTGCTTAAGGGGAAAGGTGAGTTGGGGTGCTGCATAAAACCAGAGATTGAAATTAGCACAGATACCTTTCCATAAGCCAAATATGTAATAGCCAAGAGCTACTGCTTGCTCAACGAAGTGGACACAACACCCCATATTAAACGCCTAAGAATATACTTGACTAGTAAGAAACTTAAAACCTATGGATTTATATGTCTCCGAAAGAGAATCAAGCATGTGTACAGCGGCATAAACGCAGCAGTGATAGGATTGGTGAGGTTCAGTGAGCAAATGCAGACCCTTTGAAGTCATATTGCATGGTACCCATTCCATGGGTCTCAACTCTCCAGGTTTAAGGGATTCTTCCTTCAGCTAAAACATGCATGTGGAACCCAGAGGATGATCTACCGTGTGATCGGGAAACGTGTTCAAATGTGTCTCAGTTTTCGTCCCCTGGTACTCGGGTGCAACATTCCAGACGCTTTACTAACACTCTCCCCACTTGGAGAGTCAGTGCCTTTAACCTCCTGTTTGGCCCAGTTTGCAATTTCTGCGGAAAATGAACAGGAATAGGGAGAACCAATGAGAGACTAGCTGGAGGTGTCTGGACAGGTAAATTTAACTCTCATTTCCCACCAAGAAGAGGAATTAACCAAAGGCTCAGCGAGCCATGCCGGAACCACACTAGGGCCTGAAGCAATCCTGCGGTGTTGCGGCCAGCTCACAAGAAAGCGAGTTGAAGAAAGGAGCTCAGGGGCCCTGTAATTCACACACCTGCAGAGTTCTAAATGACAGCTATCGTCCAAAAATATATTGAAGTAAGGCTGCCAAGAGGACTTGAAAGCGGGGCAGAATTGCAGGAAACCGATTTCAGGAGGTAGACTGGAATTGCATGTAAAGCATAGGAAAAGAGGCAGAACGTCCACAATGATGCACTTGGCCAAAAAGGGCGTATGCGTTTTTTCCTGAATATATTCAGGAAAAAACGCATACGCCCTTTTTGGCCAACCAAGCAAGCTTGCAAAGGAAATCTGCACTACAATGAAGTCTCACTGCCCCCCGGTCAAAAGGGCCATCTGAAAAAAGTGTAAAATCCAGAAAGGCAGGACAGGCCATGGAGAACTGGGAGCCTTGTTATGCTGATGGGCATGATGTAAATTGCCAACAGCCACTCTGGAGAAGTGTATGGTGTTTCCTGAAACATCTAAGAAACAAAGCAACAGAGCCTAGGGCAATTCCACTTATGGTCCTATAGATTAGGGAAATTAAAATCAAAAAGACACAGCCACCAGTAAGTTTGGGACGGCTCTGTTTACAAGAACCTCGTTTACGGTACAAGTTCAATATCGCAGAAAGCGAAAAATGGATAAAGAAGTTGTGGTACTAACGTACAATGCAATATCACTCAGCAATGAAATCTATGTCATCAGGCCAGTAGCAGCATAATGAGTGGATTCAGGTACGATGATTCTAAGTGAAATAAGTCACACAGAAAAAGAAACATCATAAGATATCACTAATACACGGAATGTAAACTTGGCTACACAGGAACTGAATTACAAAACAGAATAGGGTCTCAAATGTAGAAAACCAACTTATGCTTGCTTAAGGGGAAAGGTGAGTTGGGGTGCTGCATAAAACCAGAGATTGAAATTACCACAGATACCTTTCCATAAGCCAAATATGTAATAGACAAGAGCTACTGCTTGCTCAACGAAGTGGACTCAACACCCCATATTAAACGCCTAAGAATATACCTGACTAGTAAGAATCTTAAAACCTATGGATTTATATGTCTTCGAAAGAGAATCAAGCGTGTGTACAGTGGCATAAACGCAGCAGTGATAGGATTGGTGAGGTTCGGTGAGCAAATGCAGACCCTTTGAAGTCATATTGCATGGTACCCATTCCATGGGTCTCAACTCTCCAGGTTTAAGGGATTCTTCCTTCAGCTAAAACATGCATGTGGAACCCAGAGGATGATCCACCGTGTGATCGGGAAACGTGTTCAAATGTGTCTCAGTTTTCGTCCCCTGGTACTCGGGTGCAACATTCCAGACGCTTTACTAACACTCTCCCCACTTGGAGAGTCAGTGCCTTTAACCTCCTGTTTGGCCCAGTTTGCAATTTCTGCGGAAAATGAACAGGAATAGGGAGAACCAATGAGAGACTAGCTGGAGGAGTCTGGACGGGCAAATTTAACTCTCATTTCCCAACAGGAAGAGGAATTTACCAAAGGCTCAGCGAGCCATGCCGGAACCACACTAGGGCCTGAAGCAATCCTGCGGTGTTGCGGCCAGCTCACAAGAAAGCGAGTTGAAGAAAGGAGCTCAAGGGCCCTGTAATTCACACACCTGCAGAGTTCTAAATGACAGCTATCGTCCAAAAATATATTGAAGTAAGGCTGCCAAGAGGACTTGAAAGCGGGGCAGAATTGCAGGAAACCGATTTCAGGAGGTAGACTGGAATTGCATGTAAAGCATAGGAAAAGAGGCAGAACGTCCACAATGATGCACTTGGCCAAAAAGGGCGTATGCGTTTTTTCCTGAATATATTCAGGAAAAAACGCATACGCCCTTTTTGGCCAACCAAGCAAGCTTGCAAAGGAAATCTGCACTACAATGAAGTCTCACTGCCCCCCGGTCAAAAGGGCCATCTGAAAAAAGTGTAAAATCCAGAAAGGCAGGACAGGCCATGGAGAACTGGGAGCCTTGTTATGCTGATGGGCGTGATGTAAATTGCCAACAGCCACTCTGGAGAAGTGTATGGTGTTTCCTGAAACATCTAAAAAACAAAGCAACAGAGCCTAGGGCACTTCCACTTATGGTCCTATAGCTTAGGGAAATTAAAATCAAAAAGACACAGCCACCCCAAAGTTTGGGACGGCTCTGTTTACAAGAACCTCGTTTCCGGTACAAGTTCAATATCGCAGAAAGCGAAAAATGGATAAAGAAGTTGTGGTACTAACGTACAATGCAATATCACTCAGCAATGAAATCTCTGTCATCAGGCCCATAGCAGCATACTGAGTGGATTCAGGTACGATGAATCTAAGTGAAATAAGTCACACAGAAAAAGAAACATCATAAGATATCACTAATACACGGAATGTAAACTTGGCTACACAGGAACTGAATTACAAAACAGAATAGGGTCTCAAATGTAGAAAACCAACTTATGCTTGCTTAAGGGGAAAGGTGAGTTGGGGTGCTGCATAAAACCAGAGATTGAAATTAACACAGATACCTTTCCATAAGCCAAATATGTAATAGCCAAGAGCTACTGCTTGCTCAACGAAGTGGACACAACTCCCCATATTAAACGCCTAAGAATATACTTGACTAGTAAGAATCTTAAAACCTATGGATTTATATGTCTCCGAAAGAGAATCAAGCATGTGTACAGCGGCATAAACGCAGCAGTGATAGGATTGGTGAGGTTCAGTGAGCAAATGCAGACCCTTTGAAGTCATATTGCATGGTACCCATTCCATGGGTCTCAACTCTCCAGGTTTAAGGGATTCTTCCTTCAGCTAAAACATGCATGTGGAACCCAGAGGATGATCTACCGTGTGATCGGGAAACGTGTTCAAATGTGTCTCAGTTTTCGTCCCCTGGTACTCGGGTGCAACATTCCAGACGCTTTACTAACACTCTCCCCACTTGGAGAGTCAGTGCCTTTAACCTCCTGTTTGGCCCAGTTTGCAATTTCTGCGGAAAATGAACAGGAATAGGGAGAACCAATGAGAGACTAGCTGGAGGTGTCTGGACAGGTAAATTTAACTCTCATTTCCCACCAAGAAGAGGAATTAACCAAAGGCTCAGCGAGCCATGCCGGAACCACACTAGGGCCTGAAGCAATCCTGCGGTGTTGCGGCCAGCTCACAAGAAAGCGAGTTGAAGAAAGGAGCTCAGGGTCCCTGTAATTCACACACCTGCAGAGTTCTAAATGACAGCTATCGTCCAAAAATATATTGAAGTAAGGCTGCCAAGAGGACTTGAAAGCGGGGCAGAATTGCAGGAAACCGATTTCAGGAGGTAGACTGGAATTGCATGTAAAGCATAGGAAAAGAGGCAGAACGTCCACAATGATGCACTTGGCCAAAAAGGGCGTATGCGTTTTTTCCTGAATATATTCAGGAAAAAACGCATACGCCCTTTTTGGCCAACCAAGCAAGCTTGCAAAGGAAATCTGCACTACAATGAAGTCTCACTGCCCCCCGGTCAAAAGGGCCATCTGAAAAAAGTGTAAAATCCAGAAAGGCAGGACAGGCCATGGAGAACTGGGAGCCTTGTTATGCTGATGGGCGTGATGTAAATTGCCAACAGCCACTCTGGAGAAGTGTATGGTGTTTCCTGAAACATCTAAAAAACAAAGCAACAGAGCCTAGGGCACTTCCACTTATGGTCCTATAGCTTAGGGAAATTAAAATCAAAAAGACACAGCCACCCCAAAGTTTGGGACGGCTCTGTTTACAAGAACCTCGTTTCCGGTACAAGTTCAATATCGCAGAAAGCGAAAAATGGATAAAGAAGTTGTGGTACTAACGTACAATGCAATATCACTCAGCAATGAAATCTCTGTCATCAGGCCCATAGCAGCATACTGAGTGGATTCAGGTACGATGAATCTAAGTGAAATAAGTCACACAGAAAAAGAAACATCATAAGATATCACTAATACACGGAATGTAAACTTGGCTACACAGGAACTGAATTACAAAACAGAATAGGGTCTCAAATGTAGAAAACCAACTTATGCTTGCTTAAGGGGAAAGGTGAGTTGGGGTGCTGCATAAAACCAGAGATTGAAATTAGCACAGATACCTTTCCATAAGCCAAATATGTAATAGCCAAGAGCTACTGCTTGCTCAACGAAGTGGACACAACACCCCATATTAAACGCCTAAGAATATACTTGACTAGTAAGAAACTTAAAACCTATGGATTTATATGTCTCCGAAAGAGAATCAAGCATGTGTACAGCGGCATAAACGCAGCAGTGATAGGATTGGTGAGGTTCAGTGAGCAAATGCAGACCCTTTGAAGTCATATTGCATGGTACCCATTCCATGGGTCTCAACTCTCCAGGTTTAAGGGATTCTTCCTTCAGCTAAAACATGCATGTGGAACCCAGAGGATGATCTACCGTGTGATCGGGAAACGTGTTCAAATGTGTCTCAGTTTTCGTCCCCTGGTACTCGGGTGCAACATTCCAGACGCTTTACTAACACTCTCCCCACTTGGAGAGTCAGTGCCTTTTACCTCCTGTTTGGCCCAGTTTGCAATTTCTGCGGAAAATGAACAGGAATAGGGAGAACCAATGAGAGACTAGCTGGAGGTGTCTGGACAGGTAAATTTAACTCTCATTTCCCACCAAGAAGAGGAATTAACCAAAGGCTCAGCGAGCCATGCCGGAACCACACTAGGGCCTGAAGCAATCCTGCGGTGTTGCGGCCAGCTCACAAGAAAGCGAGTTGAAGAAAGGAGCTCAGGGGCCCTGTAATTCACACACCTGCAGAGTTCTAAATGACAGCTATCGTCCAAAAATATATTGAAGTAAGGCTGCCAAGAGGACTTGAAAGCGGGGCAGAATTGCAGGAAACCGATTTCAGGAGGTAGACTGGAATTGCATGTAAAGCATAGGAAAAGAGGCAGAACGTCCACAATGATGCACTTGGCCAAAAAGGGCGTATGCGTTTTTTCCTGAATATATTCAGGAAAAAACGCATACGCCCTTTTTGGCCAACCAAGCAAGCTTGCAAAGGAAATCTGCACTACAATGAAGTCTCACTGCCCCCCGGTCAAAAGGGCCATCTGAAAAAAGTGTAAAATCCAGAAAGGCAGGACAGGCCATGGAGAACTGGGAGCCTTGTTATGCTGATGGGCATGATGTAAATTGCCAACAGCCACTCTGGAGAAGTGTATGGTGTTTCCTGAAACATCTAAGAAACAAAGCAACAGAGCCTAGGGCAATTCCACTTATGGTCCTATAGATTAGGGAAATTAAAATCAAAAAGACACAGCCACCAGTAAGTTTGGGACGGCTCTGTTTACAAGAACCTCGTTTACGGTACAAGTTCAATATCGCAGAAAGCGAAAAATGGATAAAGAAGTTGTGGTACTAACGTACAATGCAATATCACTCAGCAATGAAATCTATGTCATCAGGCCAGTAGCAGCATAATGAGTGGATTCAGGTACGATGATTCTAAGTGAAATAAGTCACACAGAAAAAGAAACATCATAAGATATCACTAATACACGGAATGTAAACTTGGCTACACAGGAACTGAATTACAAAACAGAATAGGGTCTCAAATGTAGAAAACCAACTTATGCTTGCTTAAGGGGAAAGGTGAGTTGGGGTGCTGCATAAAACCAGAGATTGAAATTACCACAGATACCTTTCCATAAGCCAAATATGTAATAGACAAGAGCTACTGCTTGCTCAACGAAGTGGACTCAACACCCCATATTAAACGCCTAAGAATATACCTGACTAGTAAGAATCTTAAAACCTATGGATTTATATGTCTTCGAAAGAGAATCAAGCGTGTGTACAGTGGCATAAACGCAGCAGTGATAGGATTGGTGAGGTTCGGTGAGCAAATGCAGACCCTTTGAAGTCATATTGCATGGTACCCATTCCATGGGTCTCAACTCTCCAGGTTTAAGGGATTCTTCCTTCAGCTAAAACATGCATGTGGAACCCAGAGGATGATCCACCGTGTGATCGGGAAACGTGTTCAAATGTGTCTCAGTTTTCGTCCCCTGGTACTCGGGTGCAACATTCCAGACGCTTTACTAACACTCTCCCCACTTGGAGAGTCAGTGCCTTTAACCTCCTGTTTGGCCCAGTTTGCAATTTCTGCGGAAAATGAACAGGAATAGGGAGAACCAATGAGAGACTAGCTGGAGGAGTCTGGACGGGCAAATTTAACTCTCATTTCCCAACAGGAAGAGGAATTTACCAAAGGCTCAGCGAGCCATGCCGGAACCACACTAGGGCCTGAAGCAATCCTGCGGTGTTGCGGCCAGCTCACAAGAAAGCGAGTTGAAGAAAGGAGCTCAAGGGCCCTGTAATTCACACACCTGCAGAGTTCTAAATGACAGCTATCGTCCAAAAATATATTGAAGTAAGGCTGCCAAGAGGACTTGAAAGCGGGGCAGAATTGCAGGAAACCGATTTCAGGAGGTAGACTGGAATTGCATGTAAAGCATAGGAAAAGAGGCAGAACGTCCACAATGATGCACTTGGCCAAAAAGGGCGTATGCGTTTTTTCCTGAATATATTCAGGAAAAAACGCATACGCCCTTTTTGGCCAACCAAGCAAGCTTGCAAAGGAAATCTGCACTACAGTGAAGTCTCACTGCCCCCCGGTCAAAAGGGCCATCTGAAAAAAGTGTAAAATCCAGAAAGGCAGGACAGGCCATGGAGAACTGGGAGCCTTGTTATGCTGATGGGCGTGATGTAAATTGCCAACAGCCACTCTGGAGAAGTGTATGGTGTTTCCTGAAACATCTAAAAAACAAAGCAACAGAGCCTAGGGCACTTCCACTTATGGTCCTATAGCTTAGGGAAATTAAAATCAAAAAGACACAGCCACCCCAAAGTTTGGGACGGCTCTGTTTACAAGAACCTCGTTTCCGGTACAAGTTCAATATCGCAGAAAGCGAAAAATGGATAAAGAAGTTGTGGTACTAACGTACAATGCAATATCACTCAGCAATGAAATCTCTGTCATCAGGCCCATAGCAGCATAATGAGTGGATTCAGGTACGATGAATCTAAGTGAAATAAGTCACACAGAAAAAGAAACATCATAAGATATCACTAATACACGGAATGTAAACTTGGCTACACAGGAACTGAATTACAAAACAGAATAGGGTCTCAAATGTAGAAAACCAACTTATGCTTGCTTAAGGGGAAAGGTGAGTTGGGGTGCTGCATAAAACCAGAGATTGAAATTAGCACAGATACCTTTCCATAAGCCAAATATGTAATAGCCAAGAGCTACTGCTTGCTCAACGAAGTGGACACAACACCCCATATTAAACGCCTAAGAATATACTTGACTAGTAAGAAACTTAAAACCTATGGATTTATATGTCTCCGAAAGAGAATCAAGCATGTGTACAGCGGCATAAACGCAGCAGTGATAGGATTGGTGAGGTTCAGTGAGCAAATGCAGACCCTTTGAAGTCATATTGCATGGTACCCATTCCATGGGTCTCAACTCTCCAGGTTTAAGGGATTCTTCCTTCAGCTAAAACATGCATGTGGAACCCAGAGGATGATCTACCGTGTGATCGGGAAACGTGTTCAAATGTGTCTCAGTTTTCGTCCCCTGGTACTCGGGTGCAACATTCCAGACGCTTTACTAACACTCTCCCCACTTGGAGAGTCAGTGCCTTTAACCTCCTGTTTGGCCCAGTTTGCAATTTCTGCGGAAAATGAACAGGAATAGGGAGAACCAATGAGAGACTAGCTGGAGGTGTCTGGACAGGTAAATTTAACTCTCATTTCCCACCAAGAAGAGGAATTAACCAAAGGCTCAGCGAGCCATGCCGGAACCACACTAGGGCCTGAAGCAATCCTGCGGTGTTGCGGCCAGCTCACAAGAAAGCGAGTTGAAGAAAGGAGCTCAGGGGCCCTGTAATTCACACACCTGCAGAGTTCTAAATGACAGCTATCGTCCAAAAATATATTGAAGTAAGGCTGCCAAGAGGACTTGAAAGCGGGGCAGAATTGCAGGAAACCGATTTCAGGAGGTAGACTGGAATTGCATGTAAAGCATAGGAAAAGAGGCAGAACGTCCACAATGATGCACTTGGCCAAAAAGGGCGTATGCGTTTTTTCCTGAATATATTCAGGAAAAAACGCATACGCCCTTTTTGGCCAACCAAGCAAGCTTGCAAAGGAAATCTGCACTACAATGAAGTCTCACTGCCCCCCGGTCAAAAGGGCCATCTGAAAAAAGTGTAAAATCCAGAAAGGCAGGACAGGCCATGGAGAACTGGGAGCCTTGTTATGCTGATGGGCATGATGTAAATTGCCAACACCCACTCTGGAGAAGTGTATGGTGTTTCCTGAAACATCTAAAAAACAAAGCAACAGAGCCTAGGGCACTTCCACTTATGGTCCTATAGATTAGGGAAATTAAAATCAAAAAGACACAGCCACCAGTAAGTTTGGGACGGCTCTGTTTACAAGAACCTCGTTTACGGTACAAGTTCAATATCGCAGAAAGCGAAAAATGGATAAAGAAGTTGTGGTACTTACGTACAATGCAATATCACTCAGCAATGAAATCTATGTCATCAGGCCAGTAGCAGCATAATGAGTGGATTCAGGTACGATGATTCTAAGTGAAATAAGTCACACAGAAAAAGAAACATCATAAGATATCACTAATACACGGAATGTAAACTTGGCTACACAGGAACTGAATTACAAAACAGAATAGGGTCTCAAATGTAGAAAACCAACTTATGCTTGCTTAAGGGGAAAGGTCAGTTGGGGTGCTGCATAAAACCAGAGATTGAAATTACCACAGATACCTTTCCATAAGCCAAATATGTAATAGACAAGAGCTACTGCTTGCTCAACGAAGTGGACTCAACACCCCATATTAAACGCCTAAGAATATACCTGACTAGTAAGAATCTTAAAACCTATGGATTTATATGTCTTCGAAAGAGAATCAAGCGTGTGTACAGTGGCATAAACGCAGCAGTGATAGGATTGGTGAGGTTCGGTGAGCAAATGCAGACCCTTTGACGTCATATTGCATGGTACCCATTCCATGGTTCTCAACTCTCCAGGTTTAAGGGATTCTTCCTTCAACTAAAACATGCATGTGGAACCCAGAGGATGATCCACCGTGTGATCGGGAAACGTGTTCAAATGTGTCTCAGTTTTCGTCCCCTGGTACTCGGGTGCAACATTCCAGACGCTTTACTAACACTCTCCCCACTTGGAGAGTCAGTGCCTTTAACCTCCTGTTTGGCCCAGTTTGCAATTTCTGCGGAAAATGAACAGGAATAGGGAGAACCAATGAGAGACTAGCTGGAGGAGTCTGGACGGGCAAATTTAACTCTCATTTCCCAACAGGAAGAGGAATTAACCAAAGGCTCAGCGAGCCATGCCGGAACCACACTAGGGCCTGAAGCAATCCTGCGGTGTTGCGGCCAGCTCACAAGAAAGCGAGTTGAAGAAAGGAGCTCAAGGGCCCTGTAATTAACACACCTGCAGAGTTCTAAATGACAGCTATCGTCCAAAAATATATTGAAGTAAGGCTGCCAAGAGGACTTGAAAGCGGGGCAGAATTGCAGGAAACCGATTTCAGGAGGTAGACTGGAATTGCATGTAAAGCATAGGAAAACAGGCAGAACGTCCACAATGATGCACTTGGCCAAAAAGGGCGTATGCGTTTTTTCCTGAATATATTCAGGAAAAAACGCATACGCCCTTTTTGGCCAACCAAGCAAGCTTGCAAAGGAAATCTGCACTACAATGAAGTCTCACTGCCCCCCGGTCAAAAGGGACATCTGAAAAAAGTGTAAAATCCAGAAAGGCAGGACAGGCCATGGAGAACTGGGAGCCTTGTTATGCTGATGGTCGGGATGTAAATTGCCAACAGCCACTCTGGAGAAGTGTATGGTGTTTCCTGAAACATCTAAAAAACAAAGCAACAGAGCCTAGGGCACTTCCACTTATGGTCCTATAGCTTAGGGAAATTAAAATCAAAAAGACACAGCCACCCCAAAGTTTGGGACGGCTCTGTTTACAAGAACCTCGTTTCCGGTACAAGTTCAATATCGCAGAAAGTGAAAAATGGATAAAGAAGTTGTGGTACTAACGTACAATGCAATATCACTCAGCAATGAAATCTCTGTCATCAGGCCCATAGCAGCATAATGAGTGGATTCAGGTACGATGATTCTAAGTGAAATAAGTCACACAGAAAAAGAAACATCATAAGATATCACTAATACACGGAATGTAAACTTGGCTACACAGGAACTGAATTACAAAACAGAATAGGGTCTCAAATGTAGAAAACCAACTTATGCTTGCTTAAGGGGAAAGGTGAGTTGGGGTGCTGCATAAAACCAGAGATAGAAATTAGCACAGATACCTTTCCATAAGCCAAATATGTAATAGCTAAGAGCTACTGCTTGCTCAACGAAGTGGACACAACACCCCATATTAAACGCCTAAGAATATACTTGACTAGTAAGAAACTTAAAACCTATGGATTTATATGTCTCCGAAAGAGAATCAAGCATGTGTACAGCGGCATAAACGCAGCAGTGATAGGATTGGTGAGGTTCAGTGAGCAAACGCAGACCCTTTGAAGTCATATTGCATGGTACCCATTCCATGGTTCTCAACTCTCCAGGTTTAAGGGATTCTTCCTTCAGCTAAAACATGCATGTGGAACCCAGAGGATGATCTACCGTGTGATCGGGAAACGTGTTCAAATGTGTCTCAGTTTTCGTCCCCTGGTACTCGGGTGCAACATTCCAGACGCTTTACTAACAGTCTCCCCACTTGGAGAGTCAGTGCCTTTAACCTCCTGTTTGGCCCAGTTTGCAATTTCTGCGGAAAATGAACAGGAATAGGGAGAACCAATGAGAGACTAGCTGGAGGTGTCTGGACAGGTAAATTTAACTCTCATTTCCCACCAAGAAGAGGAATTAACCAAAGGCTCAGCGAGCCATGCCGGAACCACACTAGGGCCTGAAGCAATCCTGCGGTGTTGCGGCCAGCTCACAAGAAAGCGAGTTGAAGAAAGGAGCTCAGGGGCCCTGTAATTCACACACCTGCAGAGTTCTAAATGACAGCTATCGTCCAAAAATATATTGAAGTAAGGCTGCCAAGAGGACTTGAAAGCGGGGCAGAATTGCAGGAAACCGATTTCAGGAGGTAGACTGGAATTGCATGTAAAGCATAGGAAAAGAGGCAGAACGTCCACAATGATGCACTTGGCCAAAAAGGGCGTATGCGTTTTTTCCTGAATATATTCAGGAAAAAACGCATACGCCCTTTTTGGCCAACCAAGCAAGCTTGCAAAGGAAATCTGCACTACAATGAAGTCTCACTGCCCCCCGGTCAAAAGGGCCATCTGAAAAAAGTGTAAAATCCAGAAAGGCAGGACAGGCCATGGAGAACTGGGAGCCTTGTTATGCTGATGGGCATGATGTAAATTGCCAACAGCCACTCTGGAGAAGTGTATGGTGTTTCCTGAAACATCTAAAAAACAAAGCAACAGAGCCTAGGGCACTTCCACTTATGGTCCTATAGATTAGGGAAATTAAAATCAAAAAGACACAGCCACCAGTAAGTTTGGGACGGCTCTGTTTACAAGAACCTCGTTTACGGTACAAGTTCAATATTGCAGAAAGCGAAAAATGGATAAAGAAGTTGTGGTACTAACGTACAATGCAATATCACTCAGCAATGAAATCTCTGTCATCAGGCCCATAGCAGCATAATGAGTGGATTCAGGTACGATGATTCTAAGTGAAATAAGTCACACAGAAAAAGAAACATCATAAGATATCACTAATACACGGAATGTAAACTTGGCTACACAGGAACTGAATTACAAAACAGAATAGGGTCTCAAATGTAGAAAACCAACTTATGCTTGCTTAAGGGGAAAGGTGAGTTGGGGTGCTGCATAAAACCAGAGATTGAAATTACCACAGATACCTTTCCATAAGCCAAATATGTAATAGCCAAGAGCTACTGCTTGCTCAACGAAGTGGACTCAACACCCCATATTAAACGCCTAAGAATATACTTGACTAGTAAGAATCTTAAAACCTATGGATTTATATGTCTCCGAAAGAGAATCAAGCATGTGTACAGTGGCATAAACGCAGCACTGATAGGATTGGTGAGGTTCGGTGAGCAAATGCAGACCCTTTGAAGTCATATTGCATGGTACCCATTCCATGGTTCTCAACTCTCCAGGTTTAAGGGATTCTTCCTTCAGCTAAAACATGCATGTGGAACCCAGAGGATGATCCACCGTGTGATCGGGAAACGTGTTCAAATGTGTCTCACTTTTCGTCCCCTGGTACTCGGGTGCAACTTTCCAGACGCTTTACTAACACTCTCCCCACTTGGAGAGTCAGTGCCTTTAACCTCCTGTTTGGCCCAGTTTGCAATTTCTGCGGAAAATGAACAGGAATAGGGAGAACCAATGAGAGACTAGCTGGAGGTGTCTCGACGGGTAAATTTAACTCTCATTTCCCACCAAGAAGAGGAATTAACCAAAGGCTCAGCGAGCCATGCCGGAACCACACTAGGGCCTGAAGCAATCCTGCGGTGTTGCGGCCAGCTCACAAGAAAGCGAGTTGAAGAAAGGAGCTCAGGGGCCCTGTAATTCACACACCTGCAGAGTTGTAAATGACAGCTATCGTCCAAAAATATATTGAAGTAAGGCTGCCAAGAGGACTTGAAAGCGGGGCAGAATTGCAGGAAACCGATTTCAGGAGGTAGACTGGAATTGCATGTAAAGCATAGGAAAAGAGGCAGAACGTCCACAATGATGCACTTGGCCAAAAAGGGCGTATGCGTTTTTTCCTGAATATATTCAGGAAAAAACGCATACGCCCTTTTTGGCCAACCAAGCAAGCTTGCAAAGGAAATCTGCACTACAATGAAGTCTCACTGCCCCCCGGTCAAAAGGGCCATCTGAAAAAAGTGTAAAATCCAGAAAGGCAGGACAGGCCATGGAGAACTGGGAGCCTTGTTATGCTGATGGGCGTGATGTAAATTGCCAACAGCCACTCTGGAAAAGTGTATGGTGTTTCCTGAAACATCTAAAAAACAAAGCAACAGAGCCTAGGGCTTCCACTTATGGTCCTATAGCTTAGGGAAATTAAAATAAAGACACAGCCACCCCAAAGTTTGGGACAGTTCTGTTTACAAGAACCTCGTTTACGGTACAAGTTCAATATCGCAGAAAGCAAAAAATGGATAAAGATGTTGTGGTACTTACGTACAATGCAATATCACTCAGCAATGAAATCTATGTCATCAGGCCAGTAGCAGCATAATGAGTGGATTCAGGTACGATGATTCTAAGTGAAATAAGTCACACAGAAAAAGAAACATCATAAGATATCACTAATACACGGAATGTAAACTTGGCTACACAGGAACTGAATTACAAAACAGAATAGGGTCTCAAATGTAGAAAACCAACTTATGCTTGCTTAAGGGGAAAGGTGAGTTGGGGTGCTGCATAAAACCAGAGATTGAAATTAGCACAGATACCTTTCCATAAGCCAAATATGTAATAGACAAGAGCTACTGCTTGCTCAACGAAGTGGACTCAACACCCCATATTAAATGCCTAAGAATATACCTGACTAGTAAGAATCTTAAAACCTATGGATTTATATGTCTCCGAAAGAGAATCAAGCATGTGTACAGCGGCATAAACGCAGCAGTGATAGGATTGGTGAGGTTCGGTGAGCAAATGCAGACCCTTTGAAGTCGTATTGCATGGTACCCATTCCATGGGTCTCAACTCTCCAGGTTTAAGGGATTCTTCCTTCAGCTAAAACATGCATGTGGAACCCAGAGGATGATCCACTGTGTGATCAGGAAACGTGTTCAAATGTGTCTCAGTTTTTGCCCCCTGGTACTCGGGTGCAACATTCCAGACGCTTTACTAACACTCTCCCCACTTGGAGAGTCAGTGCCTTTAACCTCCTGTTTGGCCCAGTTTGCAATTTCTGCGGAAAATGAACAGGAATAGGGAGAACCAATGAGAGACTAGCTGGAGGTGTCTGGACGGGTAAATTTAACTCTCATTTCCCACCAAGAAGAGGAATTAACCAAAGGCTCAGCGAGCCATGCCGGAACCACACAAGAGCCTGAAGCAATCCTGCGGTGTTGCAGCCAGCTCACAAGAAAGCGAGTTGAAGAAAGGAGCTCAGGGGCCCTGTAATTCTCACACCTGCAGAGTTGTAAATGACAGCTATCGTCCAAAAATATATTGAAGTAAGGCTGCCAAGAGGACTTGAAAGCGGGGCAGAATTGCAGGAAACCGATTTCAGGAGGTAGACTGGAATTGCATGTAAAGCATAGGAAAAGAGGCAGAACGTCCACAATGATGCACTTGGCCAAAAAGGGCGTATGCGTTTTTTCCTGAATATATTCAGGAAAAAACGCATACGCCCTTTTTGGCCAACCAAGCAAGCTTGCAAAGGAAATCTGCACTACAATGAAGTCTCACTGCCCCCCGGTCAAAAGGGACATCTGAAAAAAGTGTAAAATCCAGAAAGGCAGGACAGGCCATGGAGAACTGGGAGCCTTGTTATGCTGATGGGCGGGATGTAAATTGCCAACAGCCACTCTGGAGAAGTGTATGGTGTTTCCTGAAACATCTAAAAAACAAAGCAACAGAGCCTAGGGCACTTCCACTTATGGTCCTATAGCTTAGGGAAATTAAAATAAAGACACAGCCACCCCAAAGGTTGGGACAGCTCTGTTTACAAGAACCTCGTTTACGGTACAAGTTCAATATCGCAGAAAGCAAAAAATGGATAAAGAAGTTGTGGTACTTACGTACAATGCAATATCACTCAGCAATGAAATCTATGTCATCAGGCCAGTAGCAGCATAATGAGTGGATTCAGGTACGATGATTCTAAGTGAAATAAGTCACACAGAAAAAGAAACATCATAAGATATCACTAATACACGGAATGTAAACTTGGCTACACAGGAACTGAATTACAAAACAGAATAGGGTCTCAAATGTAGAAAACCAACTTATGCTTGCTTAAGGGGAAAGGTGAGTTGGGGTGCTGCAGAAAACCAGAGATTGAAATTAGCACAGATACCTTTCCATAAGCCAAATATGTAATAGACAAGAGCTACTGCTTGCTCAACGAAGTGGACTCAACACCCCATATTAAACGCCTAAGAATATACCTGACTAGTAAGAATCTTAAAACCTATGGATTTATATGTCTCTGAAAGAGAATCAAGCGTGTGTACAGAGGCATAAACGCAGCAGTAATAGGATTGGTGAGGTTCGGTGAGCAAATGCAGACCCTTTGAAGTCGTATTGCATGGTACCCATTCCATGGGTGTCAACTCTCCAGGTTTAAGGGATTCTTCCTTCAGCTAAAACATGCATGTGGAACCCAGAGGATGATCCACCGTGTGATCGGGAAACGTGTTCAAATGTGTCTCAGTTTTCGTCCCCTGGTACTCGGGTGCAACATTCCAGACGCTTTACTAACACTCTCCCCACTTGGAGAGTCAGTGCCTTTAACCTCCTGTTTGGCCCAGTTTGCAATTTCTGCGGAAAATGAACAGGAATAGGGAGAACCAATGAGAGACTAGCTGGAGGTGTCTGGACGGGTAAATTTAACTCTCATTTCCCACCAAGAAGAGGAATTAACCAAAGGCTCAGCGAGCCATGCCGGAACCACACTAGGGCCTGAAGCAATCCTGCGGTGTTGCGGCCAGCTCACAAGAAAGCGAGTTGAAGAAAGGAGCTCAGGGGCCCTGTAATTCACAAACCTGCAGAGTTATAAATGACAGCTATCATCCAAAAATATATTGAAGTAAGGCTGCCAAGAGGACTTGAAAGCGGGGCAGAATTGCAGGAAACCGATTTCAGGAGGTAGACTGGAATTGCATGTAAAGCATAGGAAAAGAGGCAGAACGTCCACAATGATGCACTTGGCCAAAAAGGGCGTATGCGTTTTTTCCCAGGAAAAAACGCATACGCCCTTTTTGGCCAACCAAGCAAGCTTGCAAAGGAAATCTGCACTACAATGAAGTCTCACTGCCCCCCGGTCAAAAGAGCCATCTGAAAAAAGTGTAAAATCCAGAAAGGCAGGACAGGCCATGGAGAACTGGGAGCCTTGTTATGCTGATGGGCGTGATGTAAATTGCCAAAAGCCACTCTGGAGAAGTGTATGGTGTTTCCTGAAACATCTAAGAAACAAAGCAACAGAGCCTAGGGCACTTCCACTTATTGTCCTATAGATTAGGGAAGTAAAATGAAAAAGACACAGGCACCCCAAAGTTTGGGACGGCTCTGTTTACAAAAACCTCGTTTCCGGTACAAGTTCAATATCGCAGAAAGCGAAAAATGGATAAAGAAGTTGTGGTACTTACGTACAATGCAATATCACTCAGCAATGAAATGTATGTCATCAGGCCAGTAGCAGCATAATGAGTGGATTCAGGTACGATGATTCTAAGTGAAATAAGTCACACAGAAAAAGAAACATCATAAGATATCACTAATACACGGAATGTAAACTTGCCTACACAGGAACTGAATTACAAAACAGAATAGGGTCTCAAATGTAGAAAACCAACTTATGCTTGCTTAAGGGGAAAGGTGAGTTGGGGTGCTGCATAAAACCAGAGATTGAAATTAGCACAGATACCTTTCCATAAGCCAAATATGTAATAGACAAGAGCTACTGCTTGCTCAACGAAGTGGACTCAACACCCCATATTAAACGCCTAAGAATATACCTGACTAGTAAGAATCTTAAAACCTATGGATTTATATGTCTTCGAAAGAGAATCAAGCGTGTGTACAGCAGCATAAACGCAGCAGTGATAGGATTGGTGAGGTTCGGTGAGCAAATACAGACCCTTTGAAGTCGTATTGCATGGTACCCATTCCATGGGTCTCAACTCTCCAGGTTTAAGGGATTCTTCCTTCAGCTAAAACATGCATGTGGAACCCAGAGGATGATCCACCATGTGATCGGGAAACGTGTTCAAATGTGTCTCAGTTTTCGTCCCCTGGTACTCGGGTGCAACATTCCAGATGCTTTACTAACACTCTTCCCACTTGGAGAGTCAGTGCCTTTAACCTCCTGTTTGGCCCAGTTTGCAATTTCTGCGGAAAATGAACAGGAATAGGGAGAACCAATGAGAGACTAGCTGGAGGTGTCTGGACGGGCAAATTTAACTCTCATTTCCCACCAAGAAGAGGAATTAAGCAAAGGCTCAGCGAGCCATGCCGGAACCACACTAGGGCCTGAAGCAATCCTGCGGTGTTGCGGCCAGCTCACAAGAAAGCAGGTTGAAGAAAGGAGCTCAGGGGCCCTGTAATTCACACACCTGCAGAGTTGTAAATGACAGCTATCGTCCAAAAATATATTGAAGTAAGTCTGCCAAGAGGACTTGAAAGCGGGGCAGAATTGCAGGAAACCGATTTCAGGAGGTAGACTGGAATTGCATGTAAAGCATAGGAAAAGAGGCAGAACGTCCACAATGATGCACTTGGCCAAAAAGGGCGTATGCGTTTTTTCCTGAATATATTCAGGAAAAAACGCATACGCCCTTTTTGGACAACCAAGCAAGCTTGCAAAGGAAATCTGCACTACAATGAAGTCTCACTGCCCCCCGGTCAAAAGGGACATCTGAAAAAAGTGTAAAATCCAGAAAGGCAGGACAGGCCATGGAGAACTGGGAGCCTTGTTATGCTGATGGGCGTGATGTAAATTGCCAACAGCCACTGTGGAGAAGTGTATGGTGTTTCCTGAAACATCTAAAAAACAAAGCAACAGAGCCTAGGGCACTTCCACTTATGGTCCTATAGATTAGGGAAATTAAAATAAAGACACAGCCACCCCAAAGTTTGGGACAGCTCTGTTTACAAGAACCTCGTTTACGGTACAAGTTCAATATCGCAGAAAGCGAAAAATGGATAAAGAAGTTGTGGTACTTACGTACAATGCAATATCACTCAGCAATGAAATCTATGTCATCAGGCCAGTAGCAGCATAATGAGTGGATTCAGGTACGATGATTCTAAGTGAAATAAGTCACACAGAAAAAGAAACATCATAAGATATCACTAATACACGGAATGTAAACTTGGCTGCACAGGAACTGAATTACAAAACAGAATAGGGTCTCAAATGTAGAAAACCAACTTATGCTTGCTTAAGGGGAAAGGTGAGTTGGGGTGCTGCATAAAACCAGAGATTGAAATTAGCACGGATACCTTTCCATAAGCCAAATATGTAATAGACAAGAGCTACTGCTTCCTCAACGAAGTGGACTCAACACCCCATATTAAACGCCTAAGAATATACCTGACTATTAAGAATCTTAAAACCTATGGATTTATATGTCTCCGAAAGAGAATCAAGCGTGTGTACAGTGGCATAAACGCAGCAGTGATAGGATTGGTGAGGTTTGGTGAGCAAATGCAGACCCTTTGAAGTCATATTGCATGGTACCCATTCCATGGTCCTCAACTCTCCAGGTTTAAGGGATTCTTCCTTCAGCTAAAACATGCACGTGGAACCCAGAGTATGATCCACTGTGTGATCGGGAAACGTGTTCAAATGTGTCTCAGTTTTCATCCCCTGGTACTTGGGTGCAACATTCCAGACGCTTTACTAACACTCTCCCCACTTGGAGAGTCAGTGCCTTTAAACTCCTGTTTGGCCCAGTTTGCAATTTCTGCGGAAAATGAACAGGAATAGGGAGAAACAATCAGAGACTAGCTGGAGGAGTCTGGACGGGCAAATTTAACTCTCATTTCCCAACAGGAAGAGGAATTAACCAAAGGCTCAGCGAGCCATGCCAGAACCACACTCGGGCCTGAAGCAATCTTGCGGTGTTGCGGCCAGCTCACAAGAAAGCGAGTTGAAGAAAGGAGCTCAGGGGCCCTGTAATTCACACACCTGCAGAGTTCTAAATGACAGCTATCGTCCAAAAATATATTGAAGTAAGGCTGCCAAGAGGACTTGAAAGCGGGGCAGAATTGCAGGAAACCGATTTCAGGAGGTAGACTGGAATTGCATGTAAAGCATAAGAAAAGAGGCAGAACGTCCACAATGATGCACTTGGCCAAAAAGGGCGTATGTGTTTTTTCCTGAATATATTCAGGAAAAAACGCATACGCCCTTTTTGGCCAACCAAGCAAGCTTGCAAAGGAAATCTGCACTACAATGAAGTCTCACTGCCCCCCGGTCAAAAGGGCCATCTGAAAAAAGTGTAAAATCCAGAAAGGCAGGACAGGCCATGGAGAACTGGGAGCCTTGTTATGCTGATGGGCGTGATGTAAATTGCCAACAGCCACTCTGGAGAAGTGTATGGTGTTTCCTGAAACATCTAAAAAACAAAGCAACAGAGCCTAGGGCACTTCCACTTATGGTCCTATAGCTTAGGGAAATTAAAATCAAAAAGACACAGCCACCCCAAAATTTGGGACGGCTCTGTTTACAAGAACCTCGTTTACGGTACCAGTTCAATATCGCAGAAAGCGAAAAATGCATAAAGAAGTTGTGGTACTAACGTACAATGCAATATCACTCAGCAATGAAATCTCTTTTATCAGGCCCATAGCAGCATAATGAGTGGATTCATGTACGATGATTCTAAGTGAAATATGTCACACAGAAAAAGAAACATCATAAGATATCACTAATACACGGAATGTAAACTTGGCTACACAGGAACTGAATTACAAAACAGAATAGGGTCTCAAATGTAGAAAACCAACTTATGCTTGCTTAAGGGGAAAGGTGAGTTGGGGTGCTGCATAAAACCAGAGATGGAAATTAGCACAGATACCTTTCCATAAGCCAAATATGTAATAGACAAGAGCTACTGCTTGCTCAACGAAGTGGACTCAACACCCCATATTAAACGCCTAAGAATATACTTGACTAGTAATAATCTTAAAACCTTTGGATTTATATGTCTCCGAAAGAGAATCAAGCGTGTGTACCGCGGCATAAATGCAGCAGTGATACGATTGGTGAGGTTCGGTGAGCAAATGCAGACCCTTTGAAGTCATATTGCATGGTACCCATTCCATGGTTCTCAACTCTCCAGGTTTAAGGGATTCTTCCTTCAGCTAAAACATGCATGTGGAACCCAGAGTATGATCCACCGTGTGATCGGGAAACGTGTTCAAATGTGTCTCAGTTTTCATCCCCTGGTAATCGGGTGCAACATTCCAGACGCTTTACTAACACTCTCCCCCACTTGGAGAGTCAGAGCCTTTAACCTCCTGTTTGACCCAGTTTGCAATTTCTGCGGAAAATGAACAGGAATAGGGAGAACCAATGAGAGACTAGCTGGAGGGTTCTGGACGGGCAAATTTAACTCTCATTTCCCACCAAGAAGAGGAATTATCCAAAGGCTCAGCGAGCCATGCCGGAACCACACTAGGGCCTGAAGCAATCCTGCGGTGTTGGGGCCAGCTCACAAGAAAGCGAGTTGAAGAAAGGAGCTCAGGGGAACTGTAATTCACACACCTGCAGAGTTCTAAATGACAGCTATCGTCCAAAAATATATTGAAGTAAGGCTGCCAAGAGGACTTGAAAGCGGGGCAGAATTGCAGGAAACCGATTTCAGGAGGTAGACTGGAATTGCATGTAAAGCATAGGAAAAGAGGCAGAACGTCCACAATGATGCACTTGGCCAAAAAGTGCGTCTGCGTTTTTTCCTGAATATACTCAGGAAAAAACGCATAGGCCATTTTTGGCCAAGCAAGCAAGCTTGCAAAGGAAATCTGCACTACAATGAAGTCTCACTGCCCCCCGGTCAGAAGGGCCATCTGAAAAAAGTGTAAAATCCAGAAAGGCAGGACAGGCCATGGAGAACTGGGAGCCTTGTTATGCTGATGGGCGGGATGTAAATTGCCAACAGCCACTCTGGAGAAGTGTATGGTGTTTCCTGAAACATCTAAAAAACAGAGCAACACAGCCTAAGGCACTTCCACTTATGGTCCTATAGATTAGGGAAATTAAAATCAAAAAGACACAGCCACCCCAAAGTTTGGGACGGCTCTGTTTACAAGAACCTCGTTTACGGTACAAGTTCAATATCGCAGAAAGCGAAAAATGGATAAAGAAGTTGTGGTACTTACGTACAATGCAATATCACTCAGCAATGAAATGTATGTCATCAGGCCAGTAGCAGCATAATGAGTGGATTCAGGTACGATGATTCTAAGTGAAATAAGTCACACAGAAAAAGAAACATCATAAGATATCACTAATACACAGAATGTAATCTTGGCTACACAGGAACTGAATTACAAAACAGAATAGGGTCTCAAATGTAGAAAACCAACTTATGCTTGCTTAAGGGGAAAGGTGAGTTGGGGTGCTGCATAAAACCAGAGATTGAAATTAACACAGATACCTTTCCATAAGACAAATATGTAATAGACAAGAGCAACTCCTTGCTCAACGAAGTGGACTCAACACCCCATATTAAACGCCTAAGAATATACCTGACTAGTAAGAATCTTAAAACCTGTGAATTTATATGTCTCCGAAAGAGAATCAAGCGTGTGTACAGCGGCATAAACGCAGTAGTGAAAGGATTGGTGAGGTTCGGTGAGCAAATGAAGACCCTTTGAAGTCATATTGCATGGTACCCATTCCACGGTTCTCAACTCTCCAGGTTTAAGGGATTCTTCCTTCAGCTAAAACATGCATGTGGAACCCAGAGTATGATCCAACGTCTGATCGGGAAACGTGTTCAAATGTGTCTCAATTTTCGTCCCCTGGTACTCGGGTGCAACATTCCAGACGCTTTACTAACACTCTCCCCACTTGGAGAGTCAGTGCCTTTAACCTCCTGTTTGGCCCAGTTTGCAATTTCTGCGGAAAATGAACAGGAATAGGGAGAACCAATGACAGACTAGCTGGAGGTGTCTGGACGGGCAAATTTAACTCTCATTTCCCACCAGGAAGAGGAATTAACCAAAGGCTCAGCGTGCCATGCCAGTACCACACTAGGGCCTGAAGCAATCCTACAGTGTTGCGGCCAGCTCACAAGAAAGCGAGTTGAAGAAAGGAGCTCAGGGGCACTGTAATTCACAAACCTGCAGAGTTATAAATGACAGCTATCGTCCAAAAATATATTGAAGTAAGGCTGCCAAGAGGACTTGAAAGCGGGGAAGAATTGCAGGAAACCGATTTCAGGAGGTAGACTGTAATTGCATGTAAAGCATAGGAAAAGAGGCAGAACGTCCACAATGATGCACTTGGCCAAAAAGGGCGTATGCGTTTTTTCCTGAATATATTCAGGAAAAAACGCATACGCCCTTTTTGGCCAACCAAGCAAGCTTGCAAAGGAAATCTGCACTACAATGAAGTCTCACTGCCCCCCGGTCAGAAGGGCCATCTGAAAAAAGTGTAAAACCCAGAAAGGCAGGACAGGCCATGGAGAACTGGGAGCCTAGTTAGGCTGATGGGCAGGATGTAAATTGCCAACAGCCACTCTGCAGAAGTGTATGGTGTTTCCTGAAACATCTAAAAAAGAAAGCAACAGAGCCTAGGGTACTTCCACTTATGGTCCTATAGCTTAGGGAAATTAAAATCAAAAAGACACAGCCACCCGAAAATTTGGGACGGCTCTGTTTACAAGAACCTCATTTACGGTACAAGTTCAATATCACAGAAAGCGAAAAATGGATAAAGAAGTTGTGGTACTAACGTACAATGCAATATCACTCAGCAATGAAATCTATATCATCAGGCCCATGGAAGGATAATGAGTGAATTCAGGTACGATGATTCTAAGTGAAATAAGTCACACAGAAAAAGAAACATCATAAGATATCACTACTACACAGAATGTAAGCTTGGCTACACAGGAACTGAATTAAAAAACAGAACAGGGTCCCAAATGTAGAAAACCAACTTATGCTTGCTTAAGGGGAAAGGTGAGTTGGGGTGCTGCATAAAACCAGAGATTGAAATTAACACAGATAACTTTCCATAAGCCAAATATGTAATAGACAAGAGCTACTGCTTGCTCAACGAAGTGAACTCAACACCCCATATTAAACACCTAAGAATATACCTGACTAGTAAGAATCTTAAAACCTATGGATTTATATGTCTCCGAAAGAGAATCAAGCGTGTGTACAGCGGCATAAACGCAGCAGTGAAAGGATTGGTGAGGTTCGGTGAGCAAATGAAGACCCTTTGAAGTCATATTGCATGGTACCCATTCCATGGGTCTCATCTCTCCAGGTTTAAGGGATTCTTCCTTCAGCTAAAACATGCATGTGGGACCCAGAGTATGATCCAACGTGTGATCGGGAAATGTGTTCAAATGTGTCTCAGTTTTCGTCCCCTGGTACTCGGGTGCAACATTCCAGATGCTTTACTAACACTCTCCCCACTTGGAGAGTCAGTGCCTTTAACCTCCTGTTTGGCCCAGTTTGCAATTTCTGCGGAAAATGAACAGGAATAGGGAGAACCAATGAGAGACTAGCTGGAGGTGTCTGGACGGGCAAATTTAACTCTCATTTCCCACAAGGAAGAGGAATTAACCAAAGGCTCAGCGTGCCATGCCAGTACCACACTAGGGCCTGAAGCAATCCTGCAGTGTTGCGGCCAGCTCACAAGAAAGCAAGTTGAAGAAAGGAGCTCAGGGGCACTGTAATTCACAAACCTGCAGAGTTATAAATGACAGCTATCGTCCAAAAATATATTGAAGTAAGGCTGCCAAGAGGACTTGAAAACGGGGCAGAATTGCAGGAAACCGATTTCAGGAGGTAGACTGGAATTGCATGTAAAGCATAGGAAAAGAGGCAGAACGTCCACAATGATGCACTTGGCCAAAAAGGGCGTATGCGTTTTTTCCTGAATATATTCAGGAAAAAACGCATATGCACTTTTTGGCCAACCAAGCAAGCTTGCAAAGGAAATCTGCACTACAATGAAGTCTCACTGCCCCCCGGTCAAAAGGGCCATCTGAAAAAAGTGTAAAATCCAGAAAGGCAGGACAGGCCATGGAGAACTGGGAGCCTAGTTAGGCTGATGGGCGGGATGTAAATTGCCAACAGCCACTCTGCAGAAGTGTATGGTGTTTCCTGAAACATCTAAAAAACAAAGCAACAGAGCCTAGGGCACTTCCACTTATGGTCCTATAAATTTGGGAAATTAAAATCAAAAAGACACAGCCACCCCAAAATTTGGGACGGCTCTGTTTACAAGAACCTCATTTACGGTACAAGTTCAATATCGCAGAAAGCGAAAAATGGATAAAGAAGTTGTGGTACTAACGTACAATGCAATATTACTCAGCAATGAAATCTATGTCATCAGGCACATAGTAGGATAATGAGTGGATTCAGGTACGATGATTCTAAGTGAAATAAGTCAGACAGAAAAAGAAACATCATAAGATATCACTAATACACGGAATGTAAACTTGGCTACACAGGAACTGAATTACAAAACAGAATAGGGTCTCAAATGTAGAAAACCAACTTATGCCTGCTTAGGGGAAAGGTGAGTTGGGGTGCTGCATAAAACCAGAGATTGAAATTAGCACAGATACCTTTCCATAAGCCAAATATGTAATAGACAAGAGCTACTGCTTGCTCAATGAAGTGGACTCAACACCCCATATTAAACGCCTAAGAATATAACTGACTAGTAAGAATCTTAAAACCTATGGATTTATATGTCTCCGAAAGAGAATCAAGCGTGTGTACAGCGGCATAAACGCAGCAGTGATAGGATTGGTGATGTTCGGTGAGCAAATGCAGACCCTTTGGAGACATATTGCATGGTACCCATTCCATGGTTCTCAACTCACCAGGTTTAAGGGATTCTTCCTTCAGCTAAAACATGCATGTGGAACCCAGAGTATGATCCACCGTGTGATCGGGAAACGTGTTCAAATGTGTCTCAGTTTTCGTCCCCTGGTACTCGGGTGCAACATTCCAGATGCTTTACTAACACTCTCCCCACTTGGAGAGTCAGTGCCTTTAACCTCCTTTTTGGCCCAGTTTGCAATTTCTGCAGAAAATGAACAGGAATAGGGAGAAGCAATGAGAGACTAGATGGAGGTGTCTGGACGGGCAAATTTAACTCTCATTTCCCACCAGGAAGAGGAATTAACCAAAGGCTCAGCGTGCCATGCCAGTACCACACTAGGGCCTGAAGCAATCCTGCAGTGTTGCGGCCAGCTCACAAGAAAGCGAGTTGAAGAAAGGAGCTCAGGGGCACTGTAATTCACAAACCTGCAGAGTTCTAAATGACAGCTCTCGTCCAAAAATATATTGAAGTAAGGCTGCCAAGAGGACTTGAAAGCGGGGCAGAATTTCAGGAAACCGATTTCAGGAGGTAGACTGGAATTGCATGTAAAGCATAGGAAAAGAGGCAGAACGTCCACAATGATGCACTTGGCCAAAAAGGGCGTATGCGTTTTTTCCTGAATATATTCAGGAAAAAACGCATATGCACCTTTTGGCCAACCAAGCAAGCTTGCAAAGGAAATCTGCACTACAATGAAGTCTCACTGCCCCCCGGTCAAAAGAGCCATCTGAAAAAAGTGTAAAATCCAGAAAAGCAGGACAGGCCATGGAGAACTGGGAGCCTTGTTATGCTGATTAGCGTGATGTAAATTGCCAACAGCCACTCTGGAGAAGTGTATGGTGTTTCCTGAAACATCTAAAAAACAGAGCAACACAGCCTAAGGCACTTCCACTTATGGTCCTATAGATTAGGGAAATTAAAATAAAAAAGACACAGCCACCCCAAAGTTTGGGACGGCTCTGTTTACAAGAACCTCATTTACGGTACAAGTTCAATATCGCAGAAAGCGAAAAATGGATAAAGAAGTTGTGGTACTTACGTACAATGCAATATCACTCAGCAATGAAATGTATGTCATCAGGCCAATAGCAGCATAATGAGTGGATTCAGGTACGATGATTCTAAGTGAAATAAGTCACACAGAAAAAGAAACATCATAAGATATCACTAATACACGGAATGTAAACGTGGCTACACAGGAACTGAATTACAAAACAGAATAGGGTCTCAAATGGAGAAAACCAACTTATGCTTGCTTAAGGGGAAAGGTGAGTTGGGGTGCTGCATAAAACCAGAGATTGAAATTACCACAGATACCTTTCCATAAGCCAAATATGTAATAGACAAGAGCTACTGCTTGCTCAACGAAGTGGACTCAACACCCCATATTAAACACCTAAGAATATACCTGACTAGTAAGAATCTTAAAACCTATGGATTTATATGTCTCCGAAAGAGAATCAAGCGTGTGTACAGCGGCATAAACGCAGCAGGGAAAGGATTGGTGAGGTTCGGTGAGCAAATGAAGACCGTTTGAAGTCATATTGCATAGTACCCATTCCATGGGTCTCAACTCTCCAGGTTTAAGGGATTCTTCCTTCAGCTAAAACATGCATGTGGGACCCAGAGTATGATCCACCGTGTGATCGGGAAACGTGTTCAAATGTGTCTCAGTTTTCGTCCCCTGGTACTCGGGTGCCACATTCCAGATGCTTTACTAACACTCTCCCCACTTGGAGAGTCAGTGCCTTTAACCTCCTGTTTGGCCCAGTTTGCAATTTCTGCAGAAAATGAACAGGAATAGGGAGAACCAATGAGAGACTAGCTGGAGGTGTCTGGACGGGCAAATTTAACTCTCATTTCCCACCAGGAAGAGGAATTAACCAAAGGCTCAGCGTGCCATGCCAGTACCACACTAGGGCCTGAAGCAATCCTGCAGTGTTGCGGCCAGCTCACAAGAAAGCGAGTTGAAGAAAGGAGCTAAGGGGCACTGTAATTCACAAACCTGCAGAGTTATAAATGACAGCTATCGTCCAAAAATATATTGAAGTAAGGCTGCCAAGAGGACTTGAAAGCGGGGCAGAATTGCAGGAAACCGATTTCAGGAGGTAGACTGGAATTGCATGTAAAGCATAGGAAAAGAGGCAGAACGTCCACAATGATGCACTTGGCCAAAAAGGGCGTATGCGTTTTTTCCTGAATATATTCAGGAAAAAACACATACGCCCTTTTTGGCCAACCAAGCAAGCTTGCAAAGGAAATCTGCACTACAATGAAGTCTCACTGCCCCCCGGTCAAAAGGGCAATCTGAAAAAAGTGTAAAATCCAGAAAGGCAGGATAGGCCATGGAGAACTGGGAGCCTTGTTATGCTGATGGGCGGGATGTAAATTGCCAACAGCCACTCTGCAGAAGTGTATGGTGTTTCCTGAAACATCTAAAAAACAAAGCAACAGAGCCTAGGGCACTTCCACTTATGGTCCTATAGATTAGGGAAATTAAAATCAAAAAGACACAGCCACCCCAAAGTTTGGGACAGCTCTGTTTACAAGAACCTCGTTTTTGGTACAAGTTCAATATCACAGAAAGCCAAAAATGGATAAAGAAGTTGTGGTACTAACGTACAATGCAATATCACTCAGCAATTAAATCTATGTCATCAGGCCCACAGCAGCATAATGAGTGGATTCAGGTACGATGATTCTAAGTGAAATATGTCACACAGAAAAAGAAACATCATAAGATATCACTAATACACGGAATGTAAACTTGGCTACACAGGAACTGAATTACAAAACAGAATAGGGTCTCAAATGTAGAAAACCAACTTATGCTTGCTTAAGGGGAAAGGTGAGTTGGGGTGCTGCATAAAACCAGAGATTGAAATTAGCACAGATAACTTTCCATAAGACAAATATGTAATAGACAAGAGGTACTGCTTGCTCAACGAAGTGGACTCAACACCCCATATTAAACGCCTAAGAATATACCTGACTAGTAAGAATCTTAAAACCTATGGATTTATATGTCTCCGAAAGAGAATCAAGTGTGTGTACAGCGGCATAAACGCAGCAGTGATAGGATTGGTGAGGTTCGGTGAGCAAATGAAGACCCTTTGAAGTCATATTGCATGGTACCCATTCCATGGTTCTCAACTCTCCAGGTTTAAGGGATTCTTCCTTCAGCTAAAACATGCATGTGGAACCCAGAGTATGATCCACCGTGTGATCGGGAAACATGTTCAAATGTGTCTCAGTTTTCGTCCCCTGGTACTCGGGTGCAACATTCCAGACGCTTTACTAACACTCTCCCCACTTGGAGAGTCAGTGCCTTTAACCTCCTGTTTGGCCCAGTTTGCAATTTCTGCGGAAAATGAACAGGAATAGGGAGAACCAATGAGAGACTAGCTGGAGGTGTCTGGACGGGCAAATTTAACTCTCATTTCCCACAAGGAAGGGGAATTAACCAAAGGCTCAGCGTGCCATGCCAGTACCACACTAGGGCCTGAAGCAATCCTGCAGTGTTGCGGCCAGCTCACAAGAAAGCGAGTTGAAGAAAGGAGCTCAGGGGCACTGTAATTCACAAACCTGCAGAGTTATAAATGACAGCTATCGTCCAAAAATATATTGAAGTAAGGCTGCCAAGAGGACTTGAAAGCGGGGAAGAATTGCAGGAAACCGATTTCAGGAGGTAGACTGTAATTGCATGTAAAGCATAGGAAAAGAGGCAGAACGTCCACAATGATGCACTTGGCCAAAAAGGGCGTATGCGTTTTTTCCTGAATATATTCAGGAAAAAACGCATACGCCCTTTTTGGCCAACCAAGCAAGCTTGCAAAGGAAATCTGCACTACAATGAAGTCTCACTGCCCCCCGGTCAGAAGGGCCATCTGAAAAAAGTGTAAAACCCAGAAAGGCAGGACAGGCCATGGAGAACTGGGAGCCTAGTTAGGCTGATGGGCAGGATGTAAATTGCCAACAGCCACTCTGCAGAAGTGTATGGTGTTTCCTGAAACATCTAAAAAAGAAAGCAACAGAGCCTAGGGTACTTCCACTTATGGTCCTATAGCTTAGGGAAATTAAAATCAAAAAGACACAGCCACCCGAAAATTTGGGACGGCTCTGTTTACAAGAACCTCATTTACGGTACAAGTTCAATATCACAGAAAGCGAAAAATGGATAAAGAAGTTGTGGTACTAACGTACAATGCAATATCACTCAGCAATGAAATCTATATCATCAGGCCCATGGAAGGATAATGAGTGAATTCAGGTACGATGATTCTAAGTGAAATAAGTCACACAGAAAAAGAAACATCATAAGATATCACTACTACACAGAATGTAAGCTTGGCTACACAGGAACTGAATTAAAAAACAGAACAGGGTCCCAAATGTAGAAAACCAACTTATGCTTGCTTAAGGGGAAAGGTGAGTTGGGGTGCTGCATAAAACCAGAGATTGAAATTAACACAGATAACTTTCCATAAGCCAAATATGTAATAGACAAGAGCTACTGCTTGCTCAACGAAGTGAACTCAACACCCCATATTAAACACCTAAGAATATACCTGACTAGTAAGAATCTTAAAACCTATGGATTTATATGTCTCCGAAAGAGAATCAAGCGTGTGTACAGCGGCATAAACGCAGCAGTGAAAGGATTGGTGAGGTTCGGTGAGCAAATGAAGACCCTTTGAAGTCATATTGCATGGTACCCATTCCATGGGTCTCATCTCTCCAGGTTTAAGGGATTCTTCCTTCAGCTAAAACATGCATGTGGGACCCAGAGTATGATCCAACGTGTGATCGGGAAATGTGTTCAAATGTGTCTCAGTTTTCGTCCCCTGGTACTCGGGTGCAACATTCCAGATGCTTTACTAACACTCTCCCCACTTGGAGAGTCAGTGCCTTTAACCTCCTGTTTGGCCCAGTTTGCAATTTCTGCGGAAAATGAACAGGAATAGGGAGAACCAATGAGAGACTAGCTGGAGGTGTCTGGACGGGCAAATTTAACTCTCATTTCCCACAAGGAAGAGGAATTAACCAAAGGCTCAGCGTGCCATGCCAGTACCACACTAGGGCCTGAAGCAATCCTGCAGTGTTGCGGCCAGCTCACAAGAAAGCAAGTTGAAGAAAGGAGCTCAGGGGCACTGTAATTCACAAACCTGCAGAGTTATAAATGACAGCTATCGTCCAAAAATATATTGAAGTAAGGCTGCCAAGAGGACTTGAAAACGGGGCAGAATTGCAGGAAACCGATTTCAGGAGGTAGACTGGAATTGCATGTAAAGCATAGGAAAAGAGGCAGAACGTCCACAATGATGCACTTGGCCAAAAAGGGCGTATGCGTTTTTTCCTGAATATATTCAGGAAAAAACGCATATGCACTTTTTGGCCAACCAAGCAAGCTTGCAAAGGAAATCTGCACTACAATGAAGTCTCACTGCCCCCCGGTCAAAAGGGCCATCTGAAAAAAGTGTAAAATCCAGAAAGGCAGGACAGGCCATGGAGAACTGGGAGCCTAGTTAGGCTGATGGGCGGGATGTAAATTGCCAACAGCCACTCTGCAGAAGTGTATGGTGTTTCCTGAAACATCTAAAAAACAAAGCAACAGAGCCTAGGGCACTTCCACTTATGGTCCTATAAATTTGGGAAATTAAAATCAAAAAGACACAGCCACCCCAAAATTTGGGACGGCTCTGTTTACAAGAACCTCATTTACGGTACAAGTTCAATATCGCAGAAAGCGAAAAATGGATAAAGAAGTTGTGGTACTAACGTACAATGCAATATTACTCAGCAATGAAATCTATGTCATCAGGCACATAGTAGGATAATGAGTGGATTCAGGTACGATGATTCTAAGTGAAATAAGTCAGACAGAAAAAGAAACATCATAAGATATCACTAATACACGGAATGTAAACTTGGCTACACAGGAACTGAATTACAAAACAGAATAGGGTCTCAAATGTAGAAAACCAACTTATGCCTGCTTAGGGGAAAGGTGAGTTGGGGTGCTGCATAAAACCAGAGATTGAAATTAGCACAGATACCTTTCCATAAGCCAAATATGTAATAGACAAGAGCTACTGCTTGCTCAATGAAGTGGACTCAACACCCCATATTAAACGCCTAAGAATATAACTGACTAGTAAGAATCTTAAAACCTATGGATTTATATGTCTCCGAAAGAGAATCAAGCGTGTGTACAGCGGCATAAACGCAGCAGTGATAGGATTGGTGATGTTCGGTGAGCAAATGCAGACCCTTTGGAGACATATTGCATGGTACCCATTCCATGGTTCTCAACTCACCAGGTTTAAGGGATTCTTCCTTCAGCTAAAACATGCATGTGGAACCCAGAGTATGATCCACCGTGTGATCGGGAAACGTGTTCAAATGTGTCTCAGTTTTCGTCCCCTGGTACTCGGGTGCAACATTCCAGATGCTTTACTAACACTCTCCCCACTTGGAGAGTCAGTGCCTTTAACCTCCTTTTTGGCCCAGTTTGCAATTTCTGCAGAAAATGAACAGGAATAGGGAGAAGCAATGAGAGACTAGATGGAGGTGTCTGGACGGGCAAATTTAACTCTCATTTCCCACCAGGAAGAGGAATTAACCAAAGGCTCAGCGTGCCATGCCAGTACCACACTAGGGCCTGAAGCAATCCTGCAGTGTTGCGGCCAGCTCACAAGAAAGCGAGTTGAAGAAAGGAGCTCAGGGGCACTGTAATTCACAAACCTGCAGAGTTCTAAATGACAGCTCTCGTCCAAAAATATATTGAAGTAAGGCTGCCAAGAGGACTTGAAAGCGGGGCAGAATTTCAGGAAACCGATTTCAGGAGGTAGACTGGAATTGCATGTAAAGCATAGGAAAAGAGGCAGAACGTCCACAATGATGCACTTGGCCAAAAAGGGCGTATGCGTTTTTTCCTGAATATATTCAGGAAAAAACGCATATGCACCTTTTGGCCAACCAAGCAAGCTTGCAAAGGAAATCTGCACTACAATGAAGTCTCACTGCCCCCCGGTCAAAAGAGCCATCTGAAAAAAGTGTAAAATCCAGAAAAGCAGGACAGGCCATGGAGAACTGGGAGCCTTGTTATGCTGATTAGCGTGATGTAAATTGCCAACAGCCACTCTGGAGAAGTGTATGGTGTTTCCTGAAACATCTAAAAAACAGAGCAACACAGCCTAAGGCACTTCCACTTATGGTCCTATAGATTAGGGAAATTAAAATAAAAAAGACACAGCCACCCCAAAGTTTGGGACGGCTCTGTTTACAAGAACCTCATTTACGGTACAAGTTCAATATCGCAGAAAGCGAAAAATGGATAAAGAAGTTGTGGTACTTACGTACAATGCAATATCACTCAGCAATGAAATGTATGTCATCAGGCCAATAGCAGCATAATGAGTGGATTCAGGTACGATGATTCTAAGTGAAATAAGTCACACAGAAAAAGAAACATCATAAGATATCACTAATACACGGAATGTAAACGTGGCTACACAGGAACTGAATTACAAAACAGAATAGGGTCTCAAATGGAGAAAACCAACTTATGCTTGCTTAAGGGGAAAGGTGAGTTGGGGTGCTGCATAAAACCAGAGATTGAAATTAGCACAGATAACTTTCCATAAGACAAATATGTAATAGACAAGAGGTACTGCTTGCTCAACGAAGTGGACTCAACACCCCATATTAAACGCCTAAGAATATACCTGACTAGTAAGAATCTTAAAACCTATGGATTTATATGTCTCCGAAAGAGAATCAAGTGTGTGTACAGCGGCATAAACGCAGCAGTGATAGGATTGGTGAGGTTCGGTGAGCAAATGAAGACCCTTTGAAGTCATATTGCATGGTACCCATTCCATGGTTCTCAACTCTCCAGGTTTAAGGGATTCTTCCTTCAGCTAAAACATGCATGTGGAACCCAGAGTATGATCCACCGTGTGATCGGGAAACATGTTCAAATGTGTCTCAGTTTTCGTCCCCTGGTACTCGGGTGCAACATTCCAGACGCTTTACTAACACTCTCCCCACTTGGAGAGTCAGTGCCTTTAACCTCCTGTTTGGCCCAGTTTGCAATTTCTGCGGAAAATGAACAGGAATAGGGAGAACCAATGAGAGACTAGCTGGAGGTGTCTGGACGGGCAAATTTAACTCTCATTTCCCACAAGGAAGGGGAATTAACCAAAGGCTCAGCGTGCCATGCCAGTACCACACTAGGGCCTGAAGCAATCCTGCAGTGTTGCGGCCAGCTCACAAGAAAGCGAGTTGAAGAAAGGAGCTCAGGGGCACTGTAATTCACAAACCTTCAGAGTTCTAAATGACAGCTATCGTCCAAAAATATATTGAAGTAAGGCTGCCAAAAGGACTTGAAAGCGGGGCAGAATTGCAGGAAACCGATTTCAGGAGGTAGACTGGAATTGCCTGTAAAGCATAGGAAAAGAGGCAGAACGTCCACAATGATGCACTTGGCCAAAAAGGGCGTATGCGTTTTTTCCTGAATATATTCAGGAAAAAACGCATACGCCCTTTTTGGCCAACCAAGCAAGCTTGCAAAGGAAATCTGCACTACAATGAAGTCTCACTGCCCCCCGGTCAAAAGGGCCATCTGAAAAAAGTGTAAAATCCAGAAAGGCAGGACAGGCCATGGAGAACTGGGAGCCTATTTAGGCTGATGTGCGGGATGTAAATTGCCAACAGCCACTCTGGAGAAGTGTATGGTGTTTCCTGAAACATCTAAAAAACAAAGCAACAGAGCCTAGGGCACTTCCACTTATGGTCCTATAAATTAGGGAAATTAAAATAAAAAAGACACAGACACCCCAAAATTTGGGACGGCTCTGTTTACAAGAACCTCGTTTACGGTACAAGTTCAATATCGCAGAAAGCGAAAAATGGATAAAGAAGTTGTGGTACTTACGTACAATGCAATATCACTCAGCAATGAAATCTATGTCATCAGGCCCATAGTAGGATAATGAGTGGATTCAGGTACGATGATTCTAAGTGAAATAAGTCACACAGAAAAAGAAACATCATAAGATATCACTAATACACAGAATGTAAACTTGGCTACACAGGAACTGAATTACAAAACAGAATAGGGTCTCAAATGTAGAAAACCAACTTATGCTTGCTTAAGGGGAAAGGTGAGTTGGGGTGCTGCATAAAACCAGAGATTGAAATTAGCACAGATACCTTTCCATAAGACAAATATGTAATAGACAAGAGGTACTGCTTGCTCAACGAAGTGGACTCAACACCCCATATTAAACGCCTAAGAATATACCTGACTAGTAAGAATCTTAAAACCTATGGATTTATATGTCTCCGAAAGAGAATCAAGTGTGTGTACAGCGGCATTAACGCAGCAGTGATAGAATTGGTGAGGTTCAGTGAGCAAATGCAGACCCTTTGAAGTCATATTGCATGGTACCCATTCCATGGTTCTCAACTCTCCAGGTTTAAGGGATTCTTCCTTCAGCTAAAACATGCATGTGGAACCCAGAGTATGATCCACCGTGTGATCAGGAAACATGTTCAAATGTGTCTCAGTTTTCGTCCCCTGGTACTCGGGTGCAACATTCCAGACGCTTTACTAACACTCTCCCCACTTGGAGAGTCAGTGCCTTTAACCTCCTGTTTGGCCCAGTTTGCAATTTCTGCGGAAAATGAACAGGAATAGGGAGAACCAATGAGAGACTAGCTGGAGGTGTCTGGACGGGCAAATTTAACTCTCATTTCCCACCAGGAAGAGGAATTAACCAAAGGCTCAGCGAGCCATGCCGGAACCACACTAGGGCCTGAAGCAAACCTGCGGTGTTGCGGCCAGCTCACAAGAAAGCGAGTTGAAGAAAGGAGCTCAGGGGCCCTGTAATTCACAAACCTGCAGAGTTATACATGACAGCTATCGTCCAAAAATATATTGAAGTAAGGCTGCCAAGAGGACTTGAAAGCGGGGCAGAATTTCAGGAAACCGATTTCAGGAGGTAGACTGGAATTGCATGTAAAGCATAGGAAAAGAGGCAGAACGTCCACAATGATGCACTTGGCCAAAAAGGGCGTATGCGTTTTTTCCTGAATATATTCAGGAAAAAACGCATATGCACCTTTTGGCCAACCAAGCAAGCTTGCAAAGGAAATCTGCACTACAATGAAGTCTCACTGCCCCCCGGTCAAAAGGGCCATCTGAAAAAAGTGTAAAATCCAGAAAAGCAGGACAGGCCATGGAGAACTGGGAGCCTAGTTAGGCTGATGGGCGGGATGTAAATTGCCAACAGCCACTCTGCAGAAGTGTATGGTGTTTCCTGAAACATCTAAAAAAGAAAGCAACAGAGCCTAGAGTACTTCCACTTATGGTCCTATAGCTTAGGGAAATTAAAATCAAAAAGACACACCCACCCCAAAATTTGGGACGGCTCTGTTTACAAGAACCTCATTTACGGTACAAGTTCAATATCAGAGAAAGCGAAAAATGGATAAAGAAGTTGTGGTACTAACGTACAATGCAATATCACTCAGCAATGAAATCTATATCATCAGGCCCATAGAAGGATAATGAGTGAATTCAGGTACGATGATTCTAAGTGAAATAAGTCACACAGAAAAAGAAACATCATAAGATATCACTACTACACGGAATGTAAGCTTGGCTACACAGGAACTGAATTACAAAACAGAACAGGGTCTCAAATGTAGAAAACCAACTTATGCTTGCTTAAGGGGAAAGGTGAGTTGGGGTGCTGCATAAAACCAGAGATTGAAATTAACACAGATACCTTTCCATAAGCCAAATATGTAATAGACAAGAGCTACTGCTTGCTCAACGAAGTGGACTCAACACCCCATATTAAACACCTAAGAATATACCTGACTAGTAAGAATCTTAAAACCTATGGATTTATATGTCTCCGAAAGAGAATCAAGCGTGTGTACAGCGGCATAAACGCAGCAGTGAAAGCATTGGTGAGGTTCGGTGAGCAAATGAAGACCGTTTGAAGTCATATTGCATGGTACCCATTCCATGGGTCTCAACTCTCCAGGTTTAAGGGATTCTTCCTTCAGCTAAAACATGCATGTGGGACCCAGAGTATGATCCAACGTGTGATCGGGAAACGTGTTCAAATGTGTCTCAGTTTTCGTCCCCTGGTACTCGGGTGCCACATTCCAGATGCTTTACTAACACTCTCCCCACTTGGAGAGTCAGTGCCTTTAACCTCCTGTTTGGCCCAGTTTGCAATTTCTGCAGAAAATGAACAGGAATAGGGAGAACCAATGAGAGACTAGCTGGAGGTGTCTGGACGGGCAAATTTAACTCTCATTTCCCACCAGGAAGAGGAATTAACCAAAGGCTCAGCGTGCCATGCCAGTACCACACTAGGGCCTGAAGCAATCCTGCAGTGTTGCGGCCAGCTCACAAGAAAGCGAGTTGAAGAAAGGAGCTCAGGGGCACTGTAATTCACAAACCTGCAGAGTTATAAATGACAGCTATCGTCCAAAAATATATTGAAGTAAGGCTGCCAAGAGGACTTGAAAGCGGGGCAGAATTGCAGGAAACCGATTTCAGGAGGTAGACTGGAATTGCATGTAAAGCATAGGAAAAGAGGCAGAACGTCCACAATGATGCACTTGGCCAAAAAGGGCGTATGCGTTTTTTCCTGAATATATTCAGGAAAAAACGCATACGCCCTTTTTGGCCAACCAAGCAAGCTTGCAAAGGAAATCTGCACTACAATGAAGTCTCACTGCCCCCCGGTCAGAAGGGCCATCTGAAAAAAGTGTAAAACCCAGAAAGGCAGGACAGGCCATGGAGAACAGGGAGCCTAGTTAGGCTGATGGGCGGGATGTAAATTGCCAACAGCCACTCTGCAGAAGTGTATGGTGTTTCCTGAAACATCTAAAAAAGAAAGCAACAGAGCCTAGGGTAATTCCACTTATGGTCCTATAGCTTAGGGAAATTAAAATCAAAAAGACACAGCCACCCCAAAATTTGGGACGGCTCTGTTTACAAGAACCTCATTTACGGTACAAGTTCAATATCACAGAAAGCGAAAAATGGATAAAGAAGTTGTGGTACTAACGTACAATGCAATATCACTCAGCAATGAAATCTATATCATCAGGCCCATAGAAGGATAATGAGTGAATTCAGGTACGATGATTCTAAGTGAAATAAGTCACACAGAAAAAGAAACATCATAAGATATCACTAATACAGGGAATGTAAGCTTGGCTACACAGGAACTGAATTACAAAACAGAATAGGGTCTCAAATGTAGAATACAAACTTATGCTTGCTTAAGGGGAAAGGTGAGTTGGGGTGCTGCATAAAACCAGAGATTGAAATTAACACAGATAACTTTCCATAAGACAAATATGTAATAGACAAGAGCTACTGCTTGCTCAACGAAGTGGACTCAACACCCCATATTAAACGCCTAAGAATATACCTGACTAGTAAGAATCTTAAAACCTATGGATTTATATGTCTCCGAAAGAGAATCAAGCGTATGTACAGCGGCATAAACGCAGCAGTGAAAGGATTGGTGAGGTTCGGTGAGCAAATGAAGACCCTTTGAAGTCATATTGCATGGTACCCATTCCATGGTTCTCAACTCTCCAGGTTTAAGGGATTCTTCCTTCAGCTAAAACATGCATGTGGAACCCAGAGTATGATCCAACGTGTGATCGGGAAACGTGTTCAAATGTGTCTCAGTTTTCGTCCCCTGGTACTCGGGTGCAACATTCCAGACGCTTTACTAACACTCTCCCCACTTGGAGAGTCAGTGCCTTTAACCTCCTGTTTGGCCCAGTTTGCAATTTCTGCGGAAAATGAACAGGAATAGGGAGAACCAATGACAGACTAGCTGGAGGTGTCTGGACGGGCAAATTTAACTCTCATTTCCCACCAGGAAGAGGAATTAACCAAAGGCTCAGCGAGCCATGCCGGAACCACACTAGGGCCTGAAGCAATCCTGCGGTGTTGCGGCCAGCTCACAAGAAAGCGAGTTGAAGAAAGGAGCTCAGGGGCCCTGTAATTCACACACCTGCAGAGTTATAAATGACAGCTATCGTCCAAAAATATATTGAAGTAAGGCTGCCAAGAGGACTTGAAAGCGGGTCAGAATTGCAGGAAACCGATTTCAGGAGGTAGACTGGAATTGCATGTAAAGCATAGGAAAAGAGGCAGAACGTCCACAATGATGCACTTGGCCAAAAAGGGCGTATGCGTTTTTTCCTGAATATATTCAGGAAAAAACGCATACGCCCTTTTTGGCCAACCAAGCAAGCTTGCAAAGGAAATCTGCACTACAATGAAGTCTCACTGCCCCCCGGTCAAAAGGGCCATCTGAAAAAAGTGTAAAATCCAGAAAGGCAGGACAGGCCATGGAGAACTGGGAGCCTATTTAGGCTGATGTGCGGGATGTAAATTTCCAACAGCCACTCTGCAGAAGTGTATGGTGTTTCCTGAAACATCTAAAAAACAAAGCAACAGAGCCTAGGGCACTTCCACTTATGGTCCTATAAATTAGGGAAATTAAAATCAAAAAGACACAGCCACCCCAAAATTTGGGACGGCTCTGTTTACAAGAACCTCGTTTACGGTACAAGTTCAATATTGCAGAAAGCGAAAAATGGATAAAGAAGTTGTGGTACTTACGTACAATGCAATATCACTCAGCAATGAAATGTATGTCATCAGGCCAGTAGCAGCATAATGAGTGGATTCAGGTACGATGATTCTAAGTTAAATAAGTCACACAGAAAGAGAAACATCATAAGATATCACTAATACACGGAATGTAAACTTAGCTACACAGGAACAAATTACAAAACAGAATAGGGTCTCAAATGTAGAAAACCAACTTATGCTTGCTTAAGGGGAAAGGTGAGTTGGGGTGCTGCATAAAACCAGAGATTGAAATTAGCACAGATACCTTTCCATAAGACAAATATGTAATAGACAAGAGGTACTGCTTGCTCAACGAAGTGGACTCAACACCCCATATTAAACGCCTAAGAATATACCTGACTAGTAAGAATCTTAAAACCTATGGATTTATATGTCTCCGAAAGAGAATCCAGCGTGTGTACAGCGGCATAAACGCAGCAGTGATAGGATTGGTGAGGTTCGGTGAGCAAATGCAGACCCTTTGAAGTCATATTGCATGGTACCCATTCCATGGTTCTCAACTCTCCAGGTTTAAGGGATTCTTCCTTCAGCTAAAACATGCATGTGGAACCCAGAGTATGATCCACCGTGTGATCAGGAAACATGTTCAAATGTGTCTCAGTTTTCGTCCCCTGGTACTCGGGTGCAACATTCCAGACGCTTTACTAACACTCTCCCCACTTGGAGAGTCAGTGCCTTTAACCTCCTGTTTGGCCCAGTTTGCAATTTCTGCGGAAAATGAACAGGAATAGGGAGAACCAATGAGAGACTAGCTGGAGGTGTCTGGATGGGCAAATTTAACTCTCATTTCCCACCAGGAAGAGGAATTAACCAAAGGCTCAGCGAGCCATGCCGGAACCACACTAGGGCCTGAAGCAATCCTGCGGTGTTGCGGCCAGCTCACAAGAAAGCGAGTTGAAGAAAGGAGCTCAGGGGCCCTGTAATTCACAAACATGCAGAGTTATACATGACAGCTATCGTCCAAAAATATATTGAAGTAAGGCTGCCAAGAGGACTTGAAAGCGGGTCAGAATTGCAGGAAACCGATTTCAGGAGGTAGACTGGAATTGCATGTAAAGCATAGGAAAAGAGGCAGAACGTCCACAATGATGCACTTGGCCATAAAGGGCGTATGCGTTTTTTCCTGAATATATTCAGGAAAAAACGCATACGCCCTTTTTGGCCAACCAAGCAAGCTTGCAAAGGAAATCTGCACTACAATGAAGTCTCACTGCCCCCCGGTCAAAAGGGCCATCTGAAAAAAGTGTAAAATCCAGAAAGGCAGGACAGGCCATGGAGAACTGGGAGCCTATTTAGGCTGATGTGCGGGATGGAAATTTCCAACAGCCACTCTGCAGAAGTGTATGGTGTTTCCTGAAACATCTAAAAAACAAAGCAACAGAGCCTAGGGCACTTCCACTTATGGTCCTATAAATTAGGGAAATTAAAACCAAAAAGACACAGCCACCCCAAAATTTGGGACAGCTCTGTTTACAAAAACCTCGTTTACGGTACAAGTTCAATATCACAGAAAGCGAAAAATGCATAAAGAAGTTGTGGTACTAACGTACAATGCAATATCACTCAGCAATGAAATCTCTTTCATCAGGCCCATAGCAGCATAATGAGTGGATTCAGGTACGATGATTCTAAGTGAAATATGTCACACAGAAAAAGAAACATCATAAGATATCACTAATACACGGAATGTAAACTTGGCTACACAGGAACTGAATTACAAAACAGAATAGGGTCTCAAATGTAGAAAACCAACTTATGCTTGCTTAAGGGGAAAGGTGAGTTGGGGTGCTGCATAAAACCAGAGATGGAAATTAGCACAGATACCTTTCCATAAGCCAAATATGTAATAGACAAGAGCTACTGCTTGCTCAACGAAGTGGACTCAACACCCCATATTAAACGCCTAAGAATATACTTGACTAGTAATAATCTTAAAACCTTTGGATTTATATGTCTCCGAAAGAGAATCAAGCGTGTGTACCGCGGCATAAATGCAGCAGTGATACGATTGGTGAGGTTCGGTGAGCAAATGCAGACCCTTTGAAGTCATATTGCATGGTACCCATTCCATGGTTCTCAACTCTCCAGGTTTAAGGGATTCTTCCTTCAGCTAAAACATGCATGTGGAACCCAGAGTATGATCCACCGTGTGATCGGGAAACGTGTTCAAATGTGTCTCAGTTTTCATCCCCTGGTAATCGGGTGCAACATTCCAGACGCTTTACTAACACTCTCCCCCACTTGGAGAGTCAGAGCCTTTAACCTCCTGTTTGACCCAGTTTGCAATTTCTGCGGAAAATGAACAGGAATAGGGAGAACCAATGAGAGACTAGCTGGAGGGTTCTGGACGGGCAAATTTAACTCTCATTTCCCACCAAGAAGAGGAATTATCCAAAGGCTCAGCGAGCCATGCCGGAACCACACTAGGGCCTGAAGCAATCCTGCGGTGTTGGGGCCAGCTCACAAGAAAGCGAGTTGAAGAAAGGAGCTCAGGGGAACTGTAATTCACAAACCTGCAGAGTTCTAAATGACAGCTATCGTCCAAAAATATATTGAAGTAAGGCTGCCAAGAGGACTTGAAAGCGGGGCAGAATTGCAGGAAACCGATTTCAGGAGGTAGACTGGAATTGCATGTAAAGCATAGGAAAAGAGGCAGAACGTCCACAATGATGCACTTGGCCAAAAAGTGCGTCTGCGTTTTTTCCTGAATATACTCAGGAAAAAACGCATAGGCCATTTTTGGCCAAGCAAGCAAGCTTGCAAAGGAAATCTGCACTACAATGAAGTCTCACTGCCCCCCGGTCAGAAGGGCCATCTGAAAAATGTGTAAAATCCAGAAAGGCAGGACAGGCCATGGAGAACTGGGAGCCTTGTTATGCTGATGGGCGTGATGTAAATTGCCAACAGCCACTCTGGAGAAGTGTATGGTGTTTCCTGAAACATCTAAAAAACAGAGCAACACAGCCTAAGGCACTTCCACTTATGGTCCTATAGATTAGGGAAATTAAAATCAAAAAGACACAGCCACCCCAAAGTTTGGGACAGCTCTGTTTACAAGAACCTCGTTTACGGTACAAGTTCAATATCGCAGAAAGCGAAAAATGGATAAAGAAGTTGTGGTACTTACGTACAATGCAATATCACTCAGCAATGAAATGTATGTCATCAGGCCAGTAGCAGCATAATGAGTGGATTCAGGTACGATGATTCTAAGTGAAATAAGTCACACAGAAAAAGAAACATCATAAGATATCACTAATACACAGAATGTAATCTTGGCTACACAGGAACTGAATTACAAAACAGAATAGGGTCTCAAATGTAGAAAACCAACTTATGCTTGCTTAAGGGGAAAGGTGAGTTGGGGTGCTGCATAAAACCAGAGATTGAAATTAACACAGATACCTTTCCATAAGACAAATATGTAATAGACAAGAGCAACTCCTTGCTCAACGAAGTGGACTCAACACCCCATATTAAACGCCTAAGAATATACCTGACTAGTAAGAATCTTAAAACCTGTGAATTTATATGTCTCCGAAAGAGAATCAAGCGTGTGTACAGCGGCATAAACGCAGTAGTGAAAGGATTGGTGAGGTTCGGTGAGCAAATGAAGACCCTTTGAAGTCATATTGCATGGTACCCATTCCACGGTTCTCAACTCTCCAGGTTTAAGGGATTCTTCCTTCAGCTAAAACATGCATGTGGAACCCAGAGTATGATCCAACGTCTGATCGGGAAACGTGTTCAAATGTGTCTCAATTTTCCTCCCCTGGTACTCGGGTGCAACATTCCAGACGCTTTACTAACACTCTCCCCACTTGGAGAGTCAGTGCCTTTAACCTCCTGTTTGGCCCAGTTTGCAATTTCTGCGGAAAATGAACAGGAATAGGGAGAACCAATGAGAGACTAGCTGGAGGTGTCTGGACGGGCAAATTTAACTCTCATTTCCCACCAGGAAGAGGAATTAACCAAAGGCTCAGCGTGCCATGCCAGTACCACTCTAGGGCCTGAAGCAATCCTGCAGTGTTGCGGCCAGCTCACAAGAAAGCGAGTTGAAGAAAGGAGCTCAGGGGCACTGTAATTCACAAACCTGCAGAGTTATAAATGACAGCTATCGTCCAAAAATATATTGAAGTAAGGCTGCCAAGAGGACTTGAAAGCGGGGAAGAATTGCAGGAAACCGATTTCAGGAGGTAGACTGGAATTGCATGTAAAGCATAGGAAAAGAGGCAGAACGTCCACAATGATGCACTTGGCCAAAAAGGGCGTATGCGTTTTTTCCTGAATATATTCAGGAAAAAACGCATACGCCCTTTTTGGCCAACCAAGCAAGCTTGCAAAGGAAATCTGCACTACAATGAAGTCTCACTGCCCCCCGGTCAGAAGGGCCATCTGAAAAAAGTGTAAAACCCAGAAAGGCAGGACAGGCCATGGAGAACTGGGAGCCTAGTTAGGCTGATGGGCGGGATGTAAATTGCCAACAGCCACTCTGCAGAAGTGTATGGTGTTTCCTGAAACATCTAAAAAAGAAAGCAACAGAGCCTAGGGTACTTCCACTTATGGTCCTATAGCTTAGGGAAATTAAAATCAAAAAGACACAGCCACCCCAAAATTTGGGACGGCTCTGTTTACAAGAACCTCATTTACGGTACAAGTTCAATATCACAGAAAGCGAAAAATGGATAAAGAAGTTGTGGTACTAACGTACAATGCAATATCACTCAGCAATGAAATCTATATCATCAGGCCCATGGAAGGATAATGAGTGAATTCAGGTACGATGATTCTAAGTGAAATAAGTCACACAGAAAAAGAAACATCATAAGATATCACTACTACACAGAATGTAAGCTTGGCTACACAGGAACTGAATTAAAAAACAGAACAGGGTCCCAAATGTAGAAAACCAACTTATGCTTGCTTAAGGGGAAAGGTGAGTTGGGGTGCTGCATAAAACCAGAGATTGAAATTAACACAGATAACTTTCCATAAGCCAAATATGTAATAGACAAGAGCTACTGCTTGCTCAACGAAGTGGACTCAACACCCCATATTAAACACCTAAGAATATACCTGACTAGTAAGAATCTTAAAACCTATGGATTTATATGTCTCCGAAAGAGAATCAAGCGTGTGTACAGCGGCATAAACGCAGCAGTGAAAGGATTGGTGAGGTTCGGTGAGCAAATGAAGACCCTTTGAAGTCATATTGCATGGTACCCATTCCATGGGTCTCATCTCTCCAGGTTTAAGGGATTCTTCCTTCAGCTAAAACATGCATGTGGGACCCAGAGTATGATCCAACGTGTGATCCGGAAATGTGTTCAAATGTGTCTCAGTTTTCGTCCCCTGGTACTCGGGTGCAAAATTCCAGTTGCTTTACTAACACTCTCCCCACTTGGAGAGTCAGTGCCTTTAACCTCCTGTTTGGCCCAGTTTGCAATTTCTGCGGAAAATGAACAGGAATAGGGAGAACCAATGAGAGACTAGCTGGAGGTGTCTGGACGGGCAAATTTAACTCTCATTTCCCACAAGGAAGAGGAATTAACCAAAGGCTCAGCGTGCCATGCCAGTACCACACTAGGGCCTGAAGCAATCCTGCAGTGTTGCGGCCAGCTCACAAGAAAGCAAGTTGAAGAAAGGAGCTCAGGGGCACTGTAGTTCACAAACCTGCAGAGTTATAAATGACAGCTATCGTCCAAAAATATATTGAAGTAAGGCTGCCAAGAGGACTTGAAAACGGGGCAGAATTGCAGGAAACCGATTTCAGGAGGTAGACTGGAATTGCATGTAAAGCATAGGAAAAGAGGCAGAACGTCCACAATGATGCACTTGGCCAAAAAGGGCGTATGCGTTTTTTCCTGAATATATTCAGGAAAAAACGCATATGCACTTTTTGGCCAACCAAGCAAGCTTGCAAAGGAAATCTGCACTACAATGAAGTCTCACTGCCCCCCGGTCAAAAGGGCCATCTGAAAAAAGTGTAAAATCCAGAAAGGCAGGACAGGCCATGGAGAACTGGGAGCCTAGTTAGGCTGATGGGCGGGATGTAAATTGCCAACAGCCACTCTGCAGAAGTGTATGGTGTTTCCTGAAACATCTAAAAAACAAAGCAACAGAGCCTAGGGCACTTCCACTTATGGTCCTATAAATTTGGGAAATTAAAATCAAAAAGACACAGCCACCCCAAAATTTGGGACGGCTCTGTTTACAAGAACCTCGTTTACGGTACAAGTTCAATATCGCAGAAAGCGAAAAATGGATAAAGAAGTTGTGGTACTAACGTACAATGCAATATTACTCAGCAATGAAATCTATGTCATCAGGCACATAGTAGGATAATGAGTGGATTCAGGTACGATGATTCTAAGTGAAATAAGTCACACAGAAAAAGAAACATCATAAGATATCACTAATACACGGAATGTAAACGTGGCTACACAGGAACTGAATTACAAAACAGAATAGGGTCTCAAATGTAGAAAACCAACTTATGCTTGCTTAAGGGGAAAGGTGAGTTGGGGTGCTGCATAAAACCAGAGATTGAAATTACCACAGATACCTTTCCATAAGCCAAATATGTAATAGACAAGAGGTACTGCTTGCTCAACGAAGTGGACTCAACACCCCATATTAAACGCCTAAGAATATACCTGACTAGTAAGAATCTTAAAACCTATGGATTTATATGTCTCCGAAAGAGAATCAAGTGTGTGTACAGCGGCATTAACGTAGCAGTGATAGGATTGGTGAGGTTCAGTGAGCAAATGCAGACCCTTTGAAGTCATATTGCATGGTACCCATTCCATGGTTCTCAACTCTCCAGGTTTAAGGGATTCTTCCTTCAGCTAAAACATGCATGTGGAACCCAGAGTATGATCCACCGTGTGATCGGGAAACATGTTCAAATGTGTCTCAGTTTTCGTCCCCTGGTACTCGGGTGCAACATTCCAGACGCTTTACTAACACTCTCCCCACTTGGAGAGTCAGTGCCTTTAACCTCCTGTTTGGCCCAGTTTGCAATTTCTGCGGAAAATGAACAGGAATAGGGAGAACCAATGAGAGACTAGCTGGAGGTGTCTGGACGGGCAAATTTAACTCTCATTTCCCACCAGGAAGAGGAATTAACCAAAGGCTCAGCGAGCCATGCCGGAACCACACTAGGGCCTGAAGCAATCCTGCTGTGTTGCGGCCAGCTCACAAGAAAGCGAGTTGAAGAAAGGAGCTCAGGGGCCCTGTAATTCACAAACCTGCAGAGTTATACATGACAGCTATCGTCCAAAAATATATTGAAGTAAGGCTGCCAAGAGGACTTGAAAGCGGGGCAGAATTTCAGGAAACCGATTTCAGGAGGTAGACTGGAATTGCATGTAAAGCATAGGAAAAGAGGCAGAACGTCCACAATGATGCACTTGGCCAAAAAGGGCGTATGCGTTTTTTCCTGAATATATTCAGGAAAAAACGCATATGCACCTTTTGGCCAACCAAGCAAGCTTGCAAAGGAAATCTGCACTACAATGAAGTCTCACTGCCCCCCGGTCAAAAGGGCCATCTGAAAAAAGTGTAAAATCCAGAAAAGCAGGACAGGCCATGGAGAACTGGGAGCCTTGTTATGCTGATGGGCGGGATGTAAATTGCCAACAGCCACTCTGGAGAAGTGTATGGTGTTTCCTGAAACATCTAAAAAACAAAGCAACAGAGCCTAGGGCACTTCCACTTATGGTCCTATAGCTTAGGGAAATTAAAATCAAAAAGACACAGCCACCCCAAAGTTTGGGATGGCTCTGTTTACAAGAACCTCGTTTCCGGTACAAGTTCAATATCGCAGAAAGCGAAAAATGGATAAAGAAGTTGTGGTACTAACGTACAATGCAATATCACTCAGCAATGAAATCTCTGTCATCAGGCCCATAGCAGCATAATGAGTGGATTCAGGTACGATGATTCTAAGTGAAATAAGTCACACAGAAAAAGAAACATCATAAGATATCACTAATACACGGAATGTAAACTTGGCTACACAGGAACTGAATTACAAAACAGAATAGGGTCTCAAATGTAGAAAACCAACTTATGCTTGCTTAAGGGGAAAGGTGAGTTGGGGTGCTGCATAAAACCAGAGATTGAAATTAGCACAGATACCTTTCCATAAGCCAAATATGTAATAGCCAAGAGCTACTGCTTGCTCAACGAAGTGGACTCAACACCCCATATTAAACGCCTAAGAATATACTTGACTAGTAAGAATCTTAAAACCTATGGATTTATATGTCTCCGAAAGAGAATCAAGCATGTGTACAGCGGCATAAACGCAGCAGTGATAGGATTGGTGAGGTTCGGTGAGCAAATGCAGACCCTTTGAAGTCATATTGCATGGGACCCATTCCATGGGTCTCAACTCTCCACGTTTAAGGGATTCTTCCTACAGCTAAAACATGCATGTGGAACCCAGAGTATGATCCACCGTGTGATCGGGAAACGTGTTCCAATGTGTCTCAGTTTTCGTCCCCTGGTACTCGGGTGCAACATTCCAGACGCTTTACTAACACTCTCCCCACTTGGAGAGTCAGTGCCTTTAACCTCCTGTTTGGCCCAGTTTGCAATTTCTGCGGAAAATGAACAGGAATAGGGAGAACCAATGAGAGACTAGCTGGAGGAGTCTGGACGGGCAAACTTAACTCTCATTTCCCACCAGGAAGAGGAATTAACCAAAGGCTCAGCGAGCCATGCCGGAACCACACTAGGGCCTGAAGCAATCCTGCGGTGTTGCGGCCAGCTCACAAGAAAGCGAGTTGAAGAAAGGAGCTCAGGGGCCCTGTAATTCACACACCTGCAGAGTTATAAATGACAGCTATCGTCCAAAAATATATTGAAGTAAGGCTGCCAAGAGGACTTGAAAGCAGGGCAGAATTGCAGGAAACCGATTTCAGGAGGTAGACTGGAATTGCATGTAAAGCATAGGAAAAGAGGCAGAACGTCCACAATGATGCACTTGGCCAAAAAGTGCGTATGCGTTTTTTCCTGAATATATTCAGGAAAAAACGCATACGCCCTTTTTGGCCAACCAAGCAAGCTTGCAAAGGAAATCTGCACTACAATGAAGTCTCACTGCCCCCCGGTCAAAAGGGCCATCTGAAAAAAGTGTAAAATCCAGAAAGGCAGGACAGGCCATGGAGAACTGGGAGCCTTGTTATGCTGATGGGCGTGATGTAAATTGCCAACAGCCACTCTGGAGAAGTGTATGGTGTTTCCTGAAACATCTAAAAAACAAAGCAACAGAGCCTAGGGCACTTCCACTTATGGTCCTATAGCTTAGGGAAATTAAAATCAAAAAGACACAGCCACCCCAAAGTTTGGGACGGCTCTGTTTACAAGGACCTCATTTCCGGTACAAGTTCAATATCGCAGAAAGCGAAAAATGGATAAAGAAGTTGTGGTACTAACGTACAATGCAATATCACTCAGCAATGAAATCTCTGTCATCAGGCCCATAGCAGCATAATGAGTGGATTCAGGTACGATGATTCTAAGTGAAATAAGTCACACAGAAAAAGAAACATCATAAGATATCACTAATACACGGAATGTAAACTTGGCTACACAGGAACTGAATTACAAAACAGAATAGGGTCTCAAATGTAGAAAACCAACTTATGCTTGCTTAAGGGGAAAGGTGAGTTGGGGTGCTGCATAAAACCAGAGATTGAAATTAGCACAGATACCTTTCCATAAGCCAAATATGTAATAGCCAAGAGCTACTGCTTGCTCAACGAAGTGGACACAACACCCCATATTAAACGCCTAAGAATGTACTTGACTAGTAAGAAACTTAAAACCTATGGATTTATATGTCTCCGAAAGAGAATCAAGCATGTGTACAGCGGCATAAACGCAGCAGTGATAGGATTGGTGAGGTTCAGTGAGCAAATGCAGACCCTTTGAAGTCATATTGCATGGTACCCATTCCATGGGTCTCAACTCTCCAGGTTTAAGGGATTCTTCCTTCAGCTAAAACATGCATGTGGAACCCAGAGGATGATCTACCGTGTGATCGGGAAACGTGTTCTAATGTGTCTCAGTTTTCATCCCCTGGTACTCGGGTGCAACATTCCAGATGCTTTACTAACACTCTCCCCACTTGGAGAGTCAGTGCCTTTAACCTCCTGTTTGGCCCAGTTTGCAATTTCTGCGGAAAATGAACAGGAATAGGGAGAACCAATGAGAGACTAGCTGGAGGTGTCTGGACAGGTAAATTTAACTCTCATTTCCCACCAAGAAGAGGAATTAACCAAAGGCTCAGCGAGCCATGCCGGAACCACACTAGGGCCTGAAGCAATCCTGCGGTGTTGCGGCCAGCTCACAAGAAAGCGAGTTGAAGAAAGGAGCTCAGGGTCCCTGTAATTCACACACCTGCAGAGTTCTAAATGACAGCTATCGTCCAAAAATACATTGAAGTAAGGCTGCCAAGAGGACTTGAAAGCGGGGCAGAATTGCAGGAAACCGATTTCAGGAGGTAGACTGGAATTGCATGTAAAGCATAGGAAAAGAGGCAGAACGTCCACAATGATGCACTTGGCCAAAAAGGGCGTATGCGTTTTTTCCTGAATATATTCAGGAAAAAACGCATACGCCCTTTTTGGCCAACCAAGCAAGCTTGCAAAGGAAATCTGCACTACAATGAAGTCTCACTGCCCCCCGGTCAAAAGGGCCATCTGAAAAAAGTGTAAAATCCAGAAAGGCAGGACAGGCCATGGAGAACTGGGAGCCTTGTTATGCTGATGGGCATGATGTAAATTGCCAACAGCCACTCTGGAGAAGTGTATGGTGTTTCCTGAAACATCTAAAAAACAAAGCAACAGAGCCTAGGGCACTTCCACTTATGGTCCTATAGATTAGGGAAATTAAAATCAAAAAGACACAGCCACCAGTAAGTTTGGGACGGCTCTGTTTACAAGAACCTCGTTTACGGTACAAGTTCAATATCGCAGAAAGCGAAAAATGGATAAAGAAGTTGTGGTACTTACGTACAATGCAATACCACTCAGCAATGAAATCTATGTCATCCGGCCAGTAGCAGCATAATGAGTGGATTCAGGTACGATGATTCTAAGTGAAATAAGTCACACAGAAAAAGAAACATCATAAGATATCACTAATACACGGAATGTAAACTTGGCTACACAGGAACTGAATTACAAAACAGAATAGGGTCTCAAATGTAGAAAACCAACTTATGCTTGCTTATGGGGAAAGGTGAGTTGGGGTGCTGCATAAAACCAGAGATTGAAATTACCACAGATACCTTTCCATAAGCCAAATATGTAATAGACAAGAGCTACTGCTTGCTCAATGAAGTGGACTCAACACCCCATATTAAACGCCTAAGAATATACCTGACTAGTAAGAATCTTAAAACCTATGGATTTATATGTCTTCGAAAGAGAATCAAGCTTGTGTACAGTGGCATAAACGCAGCAGTGATAGGATTGGTGAGGTTCGGTGAGCAAATGCAGACCCTTTGAAGTCATATTGCATGGTACCCATTCCATGGTTCTCAACTCTCCAGGTTTAAGGGATTCTTCCTTCAGCTAAAACATGCATGTGGAACCCAGAGGATGATCCACCGTGTGATCGGGAAACGTGTTCAAATGTGTCTCAGTTTTCGTCCCCTGGTACTCGGGTGCAACATTCCAGACGCTTTACTAACACTCTCCCCACTTGGAGAGTCAGTGCCTTTAACCTCCTGTTTGGCCCAGTTTGCAATTTCTGCGGAAAATGAACAGGAATAGGGAGAACCAATGAGAGACTAGCTGGAGGAGTCTGGACGGGCAAACTTAACTCTCATTTCCCACCAGGAAGAGGAATTAACCAAAGGCTCAGCGAGCCATGCCGGAACCACACTAGGGCCTGAAGCAATCCTGCGGTGTTGCGGCCAGCTCACAAGAAAGCGAGTTGAAGAAAGGAGCTCAGGGGCCCTGTAATTCACACACCTGCAGAGTTCTAAATGACAGCTATCGTCCAAAAATATATTGAAGTAAGGCTGCCAAGAGGACTTGAAAGCAGGGCAGAATTGCAGGAAACCGATTTCAGGAGGTAGACTGGAATTGCATGTAAAGCATAGGAAAAGAGGCAGAACGTCCACAATGATGCACTTGGCCAAAAAGTGCATATGCGTTTTTTCCTGAATATATTCAGGAAAAAACGCATACGCCCTTTTTGGCCAACCAAGCAAGCTTGCAAAGGAAATCTGCACTACAATGAAGTCTCACTGCCCCCCGGTCAAAAGGGCCATCTGAAAAAAGTGTAAAATCCAGAAAGGCAGGACAGGCCATGGAGAACTGGGAGCCTTGTTATGCTGATGGGCGGGATGTAAATTGCCAACAGCCACTCTGGAGAAGTGTATGGTGTTTCCTGAAACATCTAAAAAACAAAGCAACAGAGCCTAGGGCACTTCCACTTATGGTCCTATAGCTTAGGGAAATTAAAATCAAAAAGACACAGCCACCCCAAAGTTTGGGACGGCTCTGTTTACAAGGACCTCATTTCCGGTACAAGTTCAATATCGCAGAAAGCGAAAAATGGATAAAGAAGTTGTGGTACTAACGTACAATGCAATATCACTCAGCAATGAAATCTCTGTCATCAGGCCCATAGCAGCATAATGAGTGGATTCAGGTACGATGATTCTAAGTGAAATAAGTCACACAGAAAAAGAAACATCATAAGATATCACTAATACACGGAATGTAAACGTGGCTACACAGGAACTGAATTACAAAACAGAATAGGGTCTCAAATGTAGAAAACCAACTTATGCTTGCTTAAGGGGAAAGGTGAGTTGGGGTGCTGCATAAAACCAGAGATTGAAATTAGCACAGATACCTTTCCATAAGCCAAATATGTAATAGCCAAGAGCTACTGCTTGCTCAACGAAGTGGACACAAAACCCCATATTAAACGCCTAAGAATGTACTTGACTGGTAAGAAACTTAAAACCTATGGATTTATATGTCTCCGAAAGAGAATCAAGCATGTGTACAGCGGCATAAACGCAGCAGTGATAGGATTGGTGAGGTTCAGTGAGCAAATGCAGACCCTTTGAAGTCATATTGCATGGTACCCATTCCATGGGTCTCAACTCTCCAGGTTTAAGGGATTCTTCCTTCAGCTAAAACATGCATGTGGAACCCAGAGGATGATCTACCGTGTGATCGGGAAACGTGTTCTAATGTGTCTCAGTTTTCGTCCCCTGGTACTCGGGTGCAACATTCCAGATGCTTTACTAACACTCTCCCCACTTGGAGAGTCAGTGCCTTTAACCTCCTGTTTGGCCCAGTTTGCAATTTCTGTGGAAAATGAACAGGAATAGGGAGAACCAATGAGAGACTAGCTGGAGGTGTCTGGACAGGTAAATTTAACTCTCATTTCCCACCAAGAAGAGGAATTAACCAAAGGCTCAGCGAGCCATGCCGGAACCACACTAGGGCCTGAAGCAATCCTGCGGTGTTGCGGCCAGCTCACAAGAAAGCGAGTTGAAGAAAGGAGCTCAGGGGCCCTGTAATTCACACACCTGCAGAGTTCTAAATGACAGCTATCGTCCAAAAATATATTGAAGTAAGGCTGCCAAGAGGACTTGAAAGCGGGGCAGAATTGCAGGAAACCGATTTCAGGAGGTAGACTGGAATTGCATGTAAAGCATAGGAAAAGAGGCAGAACGTCCACAATGATGCACTTGGCCAAAAAGGGCGTATGCGTTTTTTCCTGAATATATTCAGGAAAAAACGCATACGCCCTTTTTGGCCAACCAAGCAAGCTTGCAAAGGAAATCTGCACTACAATGAAGTCTCACTGCCCCCCGGTCAAAAGGGCCATCTGAAAAAAGTGTAAAATCCAGAAAGGCAGGACAGGCCATGGAGAACTGGGAGCCTTGTTATGCTGATGGGTGGGATGTAAATTGCCAACAGCCACTCTGGAGAAGTGTATGGTGTTTCCTGAAACATCTAAAAAACAAAGCAACAGAGCCTAGGGCACTTCCACTTATGGTCCTATAGATTAGGGAAATTAAAATCAAAAAGACACAGCCACCAGTAAGTTTGGGACGGCTCTGTTTACAAGAACCTCGTTTACGGTACAAGTTCAATATCGCAGAAAGCGAAAAATGGATAAAGAAGTTGTGGTACTTACGTACAATGCAATATCACTCAGCAATGAAATCTATGTCATCAGGCCAGTAGCAGCATAATGAGTGGATTCAGGTACGATGATTCTAAGTGAAATAAGTCACACAGAAAAAGAAACATCATAAGATATCACTAATACACGGAATGTAAACTTGGCTACACAGGAACTGAATTACAAAACAGAATAGGGTCTCAAATGTAGAAAACCAACTTATGCTTGCTTATGGGGAAAGGTGAGTTGGGGTGCTGCATAAAACCAGAGATTGAAATTACCACAGATACCTTTCCATAAGCCAAATATGTAATAGACAAGAGCTACTGCTTGCTCAATGAAGTGGACTCAACACCCCATATTAAACGCCTAAGAATATACCTGACTAGTAAGAATCTTAAAACCTATGGATTTATATGTCTTCGAAAGAGAATCAAGCTTGTGTACAGTGGCATAAACGCAGCAGTGATAGGATTGGTGAGGTTCGGTGAGCAAATGCAGACCCTTTGAAGTCATATTGCATGGTACCCATTCCATGGTTCTCAACTCTCCAGGTTTAAGGGATTCTTCCTTCAGCTAAAACATGCATGTGGAACCCAGAGGATGATCCACCGTGTGATCGGGAAACGTGTTCAAATGTGTCTCAGTTTTCGTCCCCTGGTACTCGGGTGCAACATTCCAGACGCTTTACTAACACTCTCCCCACTTGGAGAGTCAGTGCCTTTAACCTCCTGTTTGGCCCAGTTTGCAATTTCTGCGGAAAATGAACAGGAATAGGGAGAACCAATGAGAGACTAGCTGGAGGAGTCTGGACGGGCAAACTTAACTCTCATTTCCCACCAGGAAGAGGAATTAACCAAAGGCTCAGCGAGCCATGCCGGAACCACACTAGGGCCTGAAGCAATCCTGCGGTGTTGCGGCCAGCTCACAAGAAAGCGAGTTGAAGAAAGGAGCTCAGGGGCCCTGTAATTCACACACCTGCAGAGTTCTAAATGACAGCTATCGTCCAAAAATATATTGAAGTAAGGCTGCCAAGAGGACTTGAAAGCAGGACAGAATTGCAGGAAACCGATTTCAGGAGGTAGACTGGAATTGCATGCAAAGCATAGGAAAAGAGGCAGAACGTCCACAATGATGCACTTGGCCAAAAAGTGCGTATGCGTTTTTTCCTGAATATATTCAGGAAAAAATGCATACGCCCTTTTTGGCCAACCAAGCAAGCTTGCAAAGGAAATCTGCACTACAATGAAGTCTCACTGCCCCCCGGTCAAAAGGGCCATCTGAAAAAAGTGTAAAATCCAGAAAGGCAGGACAGGCCATGGAGAACTGGTAGCCTTGTTATGCTGATGGGCGTGATGTAAATTGCCAACAGCCACTCTGGAGAAGTGTATGGTGTTTCCTGAAACATCTAAAAAACAAAGCAACAGAGCCTAGGGCACTTCCACTTATGGTCCTATAGCTTAGGGAAATTAAAATCAAAAAGACACAGCCACCCCAAAGTTTGGGACGGCTCTGTTTACAAGAACCTCATTTCCGGTACAAGTTCAATATCGCAGAAAGCGAAAAATGGAAAAAGAAGTTGTGGTACTAACGTACAATGCAATATCACTCAGCAATGAAATCTCTGTCATCAGGCCCATAGCAGCATAATGAGTGGATTCAGGTATGATGATTCTAAGTGAAATAAGTCACACAGAAAAAGAAACATCATAAGATATCACTAATACACGGAATGTAAACTTGGCTACACAGGAACTGAATTACAAAACAGAATAGGGTCTCAAATGTAGAAAACCAACTTATGCTTGCTTAAGGGGAAAGGTGAGTTGGAGTGCTGCATAAAACCAGAGATTGAAATTAGCACAGATACCTTTCCATAAGCCAAATATGTAATAGCCAAGAGCTACTGCTTGCTCAACGAAGTGGACACAACACCCCATATTAAACGCCTAAGAATGTACTTGACTAGTAAGAAACTTAAAACCTATGGATTTATATGTCTCCGAAAGAGAATCAAGCATGTGTACAGCGGCATAAACGCAGCAGTGATAGGATTGGTGAGGTTCAGTGAGCAAATGCAGACCCTTTGAAGTCATATTGCATGGTACCCATTCCATGGGTCTCAACTCTCCAGGTTTAAGGGATTCTTCCTTCAGCTAAAACATGCATGTGGAACCCAGAGGATGATCTACCGTGTGATCGGGAAACGTGTTCTAATGTGTCTCAGTTTTCGTCCCCTGGTACTCGGGTGCAACATTCCAGATGCTTTACTAACACTCTCCCCACTTGGAGAGTCAGTGCCTTTAACCTCCTGTTTGGCCCAGTTTGCAATTTCTGCGGAAAATGAACAGGAATAGGGAGAACCAATGAGAGACTAGCTGGAGGTGTCTGGACAGGTAAATTTAACTCTCATTTCCCACCAAGAAGAGGAATTAACCAAAGGCTCAGCGAGCCATGCCGGAACCACACTAGGGCCTGAAGCAATCCTGCGGTGTTGCGGCCAGCTCACAAGAAAGCGAGTTGAAGAAAGGAGCTCAGGGGCCCTGTAATTCACACACCTGCAGAGTTCTAAATGACAGCTATCGTCCAAAAATATATTGAATTAAGGCTGCCAAGAGGACTTGAAAGCGGGGCAGAATTGCAGGAAACCGATTTCAGGAGGTAGACTGGAATTGCATGTAAAGCATAGGAAAAGAGGCAGAACGTCCACAATGATGCACTTGGCCAAAAAGGGCGTATGCGTTTTTTCCTGAATATATTCAGGAAAAAACGCATACGCCCTTTTTGGCCAACCAAGCAAGCTTGCAAAGGAAATCTGCACTACAATGAAGTCTCACTGCCCCCCGGTCAAAAGGGACATCTGAAAAAAGTGTAAAATCCAGAAAGGCAGGACAGGCCATGGAGAACTGGGAGCCTTGTTATGCTGATGGGCGGGATGTAAATTGCCAACAGCCACTCTGGAGAAGTGTATGGTGTTTCCTGAAACATCTAAAAAACAAAGCAACAGAGCCTAGGGCACTTCCACTTATGGTCCTATAGCTTAGGGAAATTAAAATAAAGACACAGCCACCCCAAAGGTTGGGACAGCTCTGTTTACAAGAACCTCGTTTACGGTACAAGTTCAATATCGCAGAAAGCAAAAAATGGATAAAGAAGTTGTGGTACTTACGTACAATGCAATATCACTCAGCAATGAAATCTATGTCATCAGGCCAGTAGCAGCATAATGAGTGGATTCAGGTACGATGATTCTAAGTGAAATAAGTCACACAGAAAAAGAAACATCATAAGATATCACTAATACACGGAATGTAAACTTGGCTACACAGGAACTGAATTACAAAACAGAATAGGGTCTCAAATGTAGAAAACCAACTTATGCTTGCTTAAGGGGAAAGGTGAGTTGGGGTGCTGCAGAAAACCAGAGATTGAAATTAGCACAGATACCTTTCCATAAGCCAAATATGTAATAGACAAGAGCTACTGCTTGCTCAACGAAGTGGACTCAACACCCCATATTAAACGCCTAAGAATATACCTGACTAGTAAGAATCTTAAAACCTATGGATTTATATGTCTCTGAAAGAGAATCAAGCGTGTGTACAGAGGCATAAACGCAGCAGTAATAGGATTTGTGAGGTTCGGTGAGCAAATGCAGACCCTTTGAAGTCGTATTGCATGGTACCCATTCCATGGGTGTCAACTCTCCAGGTTTAAGGGATTCTTCCTTCAGCTAAAACATGCATGTGGAACCCAGAGGATGATCCACCGTGTGATCGGGAAACGTGTTCAAATGTGTCTCAGTTTTCGTCCCCTGGTACTCGGGTGCAACATTCCAGACGCTTTACTAACACTCTCCCCACTTGGAGAGTCAGTGCCTTTAACCTCCTGTTTGGCCCAGTTTGCAATTTCTGCGGAAAATGAACAGGAATAGGGAGAACCAATGAGAGACTAGCTGGAGGTGTCTGGACGGGTAAATTTAACTCTCATTTCCCACCAAGAAGAGGAATTAACCAAAGGCTCAGCGAGCCATGCCGGAACCACACTAGGGCCTGAAGCAATCCTGCGGTGTTGCGGCCAGCTCACAAGAAAGCGAGTTGAAGAAAGGAGCTCAGGGGCCCTGTAATTCACAAACCTGCAGAGTTATAAATGACAGCTATCATCCAAAAATATATTGAAGTAAGGCTGCCAAGAGGACTTGAAAGCGGGGCAGAATTGCAGGAAACCGATTTCAGGAGGTAGACTGGAATTGCATGTAAAGCATAGGAAAAGAGGCAGAACGTCCACAATGATGCACTTGGCCAAAAAGGGCGTATGCGTTTTTTCCCAGGAAAAAACGCATACGCCCTTTTTGGCCAACCAAGCAAGCTTGCAAAGGAAATCTGCACTACAATGAAGTCTCACTGCCCCCCGGTCAAAAGAGCCATCTGAAAAAAGTGTAAAATCCAGAAAGGCAGGACAGGCCATGGAGAACTGGGAGCCTTGTTATGCTGATGGGCGTGATGTAAATTGCCAAAAGCCACTCTGGAGAAGTGTATGGTGTTTCCTGAAACATCTAAGAAACAAAGCAACAGAGCCTAGGGCACTTCCACTTATGGTCCTATAGATTAGGGAAGTAAAATGAAAAAGACACAGGCACCCCAAAGTTTGGGACGGCTCTGTTTACAAAAACCTCGTTTCCGGTACAAGTTCAATATCGCAGAAAGCGAAAAATGGATAAAGAAGTTGTGGTACTTACGTACAATGCAATATCACTCAGCAATGAAATGTATGTCATCAGGCCAGTAGCAGCATAATGAGTGGATTCAGGTACGATGATTCTAAGTGAAATAAGTCACACAGAAAAAGAAACATCATAAGATATCACTAATACACGGAATGTAAACTTGCCTACACAGGAACTGAATTACAAAACAGAATAGGGTCTCAAATGTAGAAAACCAACTTATGCTTGCTTAAGGGGAAAGGTGAGTTGGGGTGCTGCATAAAACCAGAGATTGAAATTAGCACAGATACCTTTCCATAAGCCAAATATGTAATAGACAAGAGCTACTGCTTGCTCAACGAAGTGGACTCAACACCCCATATTAAACGCCTAAGAATATACCTGACTAGTAAGAATCTTAAAACCTATGGATTTATATGTCTTCGAAAGAGAATCAAGCGTGTGTACAGCAGCATAAACGCAGCAGTGATAGGATTGGTGAGGTTCGGTGAGCAAATACAGACCCTTTGAAGTCGTATTGCATGGTACCCATTCCATGGGTCTCAACTCTCCAGGTTTAAGGGATTCTTCCTTCAGCTAAAACATGCATGTGGAACCCAGAGGATGATCCACCATGTGATCGGGAAACGTGTTCAAATGTGTCTCAGTTTTCGTCCCCTGGTACTCGGGTGCAACATTCCAGATGCTTTACTAACACTCTTCCCACTTGGAGAGTCAGTGCCTTTAACCTCCTGTTTGGCCCAGTTTGCAATTTCTGCGGAAAATGAACAGGAATAGGGAGAACCAATGAGAGACTAGCTGGAGGTGTCTGGACGGGCAAATTTAACTCTCATTTCCCACCAAGAAGAGGAATTAAGCAAAGGCTCAGCGAGCCATGCCGGAACCACACTAGGGCCTGAAGCAATCCTGCGGTGTTGCGGCCAGCTCACAAGAAAGCAGGTTGAAGAAAGGAGCTCAGGGGCCCTGTAATTCACACACCTGCAGAGTTGTAAATGACAGCTATCGTCCAAAAATATATTGAAGTAAGTCTGCCAAGAGGACTTGAAAGCGGGGCAGAATTGCAGGAAACCGATTTCAGGAGGTAGACTGGAATTGCATGTAAAGCATAGGAAAAGAGGCAGAACGTCCACAATGATGCACTTGGCCAAAAAGGGCGTATGCGTTTTTTCCTGAATATATTCAGGAAAAAACGCATACGCCCTTTTTGGACAACCAAGCAAGCTTGCAAAGGAAATCTGCACTACAATGAAGTCTCACTGCCCCCCGGTCAAAAGGGACATCTGAAAAAAGTGTAAAATCCAGAAAGGCAGGACAGGCCATGGAGAACTGGGAGCCTTGTTATGCTGATGGGCGTGATGTAAATTGCCAACAGCCACTGTGGAGAAGTGTATGGTGTTTCCTGAAACATCTAAAAAACAAAGCAACAGAGCCTAGGGCACTTCCACTTATGGTCCTATAGATTAGGGAAATTAAAATAAAGACACAGCCACCCCAAAGTTTGGGACAGCTCTGTTTACAAGAACCTCGTTTACGGTACAAGTTCAATATCGCAGAAAGCGAAAAATGGATAAAGAAGTTGTGGTACTTACGTACAATGCAATATCACTCAGCAATGAAATCTATGTCATCAGGCCAGTAGCAGCATAATGAGTGGATTCAGGTACGATGATTCTAAGTGAAATAAGTCACACAGAAAAAGAAACATCATAAGATATCACTAATACACGGAATGTAAACTTGGCTGCACAGGAACTGAATTACAAAACAGAATAGGGTCTCAAATGTAGAAAACCAACTTATGCTTGCTTAAGGGGAAAGGTGAGTTGGGGTGCTGCATAAAACCAGAGATTGAAATTAGCACGGATACCTTTCCATAAGCCAAATATGTAATAGACAAGAGCTACTGCTTCCTCAACGAAGTGGACTCAACACCCCATATTAAACGCCTAAGAATATACCTGACTATTAAGAATCTTAAAACCTATGGATTTATATGTCTCCGAAAGAGAATCAAGCGTGTGTACAGTGGCATAAACGCAGCAGTGATAGGATTGGTGAGGTTTGGTGAGCAAATGCAGACCCTTTGAAGTCATATTGCATGGTACCCATTCCATGGTCCTCAACTCTCCAGGTTTAAGGGATTCTTCCTTCAGCTAAAACATGCACGTGGAACCCAGAGTATGATCCACTGTGTGATCGGGAAACGTGTTCAAATGTGTCTCAGTTTTCATCCCCTGGTACTTGGGTGCAACATTCCAGACGCTTTACTAACACTCTCCCCACTTGGAGAGTCAGTGCCTTTAAACTCCTGTTTGGCCCAGTTTGCAATTTCTGCGGAAAATGAACAGGAATAGGGAGAAACAATCAGAGACTAGCTGGAGGAGTCTGGACGGGCAAATTTAACTCTCATTTCCCAACAGGAAGAGGAATTAACCAAAGGCTCAGCGAGCCATGCCAGAACCACACTCGGGCCTGAAGCAATCTTGCGGTGTTGCGGCCAGCTCACAAGAAAGCGAGTTGAAGAAAGGAGCTCAGGGGCCCTGTAATTCACACACCTGCAGAGTTCTAAATGACAGCTATCGTCCAAAAATATATTGAAGTAAGGCTGCCAAGAGGACTTGAAAGCGGGGCAGAATTGCAGGAAACCGATTTCAGGAGGTAGACTGGAATTGCATGTAAAGCATAAGAAAAGAGGCAGAACGTCCACAATGATGCACTTGGCCAAAAAGGGCGTATGTGTTTTTTCCTGAATATATTCAGGAAAAAACGCATACGCCCTTTTTGGCCAACCAAGCAAGCTTGCAAAGGAAATCTGCACTACAATGAAGTCTCACTGCCCCCCGGTCAAAAGGGCCATCTGAAAAAAGTGTAAAATCCAGAAAGGCAGGACAGGCCATGGAGAACTGGGAGCCTTGTTATGCTGATGGGCGTGATGTAAATTGCCAACAGCCACTCTGGAGAAGTGTATGGTGTTTCCTGAAACATCTAAAAAACAAAGCAACAGAGCCTAGGGCACTTCCACTTATGGTCCTATAGCTTAGGGAAATTAAAATCAAAAAGACACAGCCACCCCAAAGTTTGGGACGGCTCTGTTTACAAGAACCTCGTTTACGGTACCAGTTCAATATCGCAGAAAGCGAAAAATGCATAAAGAAGTTGTGGTACTAACGTACAATGCAATATCACTCAGCAATGAAATCTCTTTTATCAGGCCCATAGCAGCATAATGAGTGGATTCATGTACGATGATTCTAAGTGAAATATGTCACACAGAAAAAGAAACATCATAAGATATCACTAATACACGGAATGTAAACTTGGCTACACAGGAACTGAATTACAAAACAGAATAGGGTCTCAAATGTAGAAAACCAACTTATGCTTGCTTAAGGGGAAAGGTGAGTTGGGGTGCTGCATAAAACCAGAGATGGAAATTAGCACAGATACCTTTCCATAAGCCAAATATGTAATAGACAAGAGCTACTGCTTGCTCAACGAAGTGGACTCAACACCCCATATTAAACGCCTAAGAATATACTTGACTAGTAATAATCTTAAAACCTTTGGATTTATATGTCTCCGAAAGAGAATCAAGCGTGTGTACCGCGGCATAAATGCAGCAGTGATACGATTGGTGAGGTTCGGTGAGCAAATGCAGACCCTTTGAAGTCATATTGCATGGTACCCATTCCATGGTTCTCAACTCTCCAGGTTTAAGGGATTCTTCCTTCAGCTAAAACATGCATGTGGAACCCAGAGTATGATCCACCGTGTGATCGGGAAACGTGTTCAAATGTGTCTCAGTTTTCATCCCCTGGTAATCGGGTGCAACATTCCAGACGCTTTACTAACACTCTCCCCCACTTGGAGAGTCAGAGCCTTTAACCTCCTGTTTGACCCAGTTTGCAATTTCTGCGGAAAATGAACAGGAATAGGGAGAACCAATGAGAGACTAGCTGGAGGGTTCTGGACGGGCAAATTTAACTCTCATTTCCCACCAAGAAGAGGAATTATCCAAAGGCTCAGCGAGCCATGCCGGAACCACACTAGGGCCTGAAGCAATCCTGCGGTGTTGGGGCCAGCTCACAAGAAAGCGAGTTGAAGAAAGGAGCTCAGGGGAACTGTAATTCACACACCTGCAGAGTTCTAAATGACAGCTATCGTCCAAAAATATATTGAAGTAAGGCTGCCAAGAGGACTTGAAAGCGGGGCAGAATTGCAGGAAACCGATTTCAGGAGGTAGACTGGAATTGCATGTAAAGCATAGGAAAAGAGGCAGAACGTCCACAATGATGCACTTGGCCAAAAAGTGCGTCTGCGTTTTTTCCTGAATATACTCAGGAAAAAACGCATAGGCCATTTTTGGCCAAGCAAGCAAGCTTGCAAAGGAAATCTGCACTACAATGAAGTCTCACTGCCCCCCGGTCAGAAGGGCCATCTGAAAAAAGTGTAAAATCCAGAAAGGCAGGACAGGCCATGGAGAACTGGGAGCCTTGTTATGCTGATGGGCGGGATGTAAATTGCCAACAGCCACTCTGGAGAAGTGTATGGTGTTTCCTGAAACATCTAAAAAACAGAGCAACACAGCCTAAGGCACTTCCACTTATGGTCCTATAGATTAGGGAAATTAAAATCAAAAAGACACAGCCACCCCAAAGTTTGGGACGGCTCTGTTTACAAGAACCTCGTTTACGGTACAAGTTCAATATCGCAGAAAGCGAAAAATGGATAAAGAAGTTGTGGTACTTACGTACAATGCAATATCACTCAGCAATGAAATGTATGTCATCAGGCCAGTAGCAGCATAATGAGTGGATTCAGGTACGATGATTCTAAGTGAAATAAGTCACACAGAAAAAGAAACATCATAAGATATCACTAATACACAGAATGTAATCTTGGCTACACAGGAACTGAATTACAAAACAGAATAGGGTCTCAAATGTAGAAAACCAACTTATGCTTGCTTAAGGGGAAAGGTGAGTTGGGGTGCTGCATAAAACCAGAGATTGAAATTAACACAGATACCTTTCCATAAGACAAATATGTAATAGACAAGAGCAACTCCTTGCTCAACGAAGTGGACTCAACACCCCATATTAAACGCCTAAGAATATACCTGACTAGTAAGAATCTTAAAACCTGTGAATTTATATGTCTCCGAAAGAGAATCAAGCGTGTGTACAGCGGCATAAACGCAGTAGTGAAAGGATTGGTGAGGTTCGGTGAGCAAATGAAGACCCTTTGAAGTCATATTGCATGGTACCCATTCCACGGTTCTCAACTCTCCAGGTTTAAGGGATTCTTCCTTCAGCTAAAACATGCATGTGGAACCCAGAGTATGATCCAACGTCTGATCGGGAAACGTGTTCAAATGTGTCTCAATTTTCGTCCCCTGGTACTCGGGTGCAACATTCCAGACGCTTTACTAACACTCTCCCCACTTGGAGAGTCAGTGCCTTTAACCTCCTGTTTGGCCCAGTTTGCAATTTCTGCGGAAAATGAACAGGAATAGGGAGAACCAATGACAGACTAGCTGGAGGTGTCTGGACGGGCAAATTTAACTCTCATTTCCCACCAGGAAGAGGAATTAACCAAAGGCTCAGCGTGCCATGCCAGTACCACACTAGGGCCTGAAGCAATCCTACAGTGTTGCGGCCAGCTCACAAGAAAGCGAGTTGAAGAAAGGAGCTCAGGGGCACTGTAATTCACAAACCTGCAGAGTTATAAATGACAGCTATCGTCCAAAAATATATTGAAGTAAGGCTGCCAAGAGGACTTGAAAGCGGGGAAGAATTGCAGGAAACCGATTTCAGGAGGTAGACTGTAATTGCATGTAAAGCATAGGAAAAGAGGCAGAACGTCCACAATGATGCACTTGGCCAAAAAGGGCGTATGCGTTTTTTCCTGAATATATTCAGGAAAAAACGCATACGCCCTTTTTGGCCAACCAAGCAAGCTTGCAAAGGAAATCTGCACTACAATGAAGTCTCACTGCCCCCCGGTCAGAAGGGCCATCTGAAAAAAGTGTAAAACCCAGAAAGGCAGGACAGGCCATGGAGAACTGGGAGCCTAGTTAGGCTGATGGGCAGGATGTAAATTGCCAACAGCCACTCTGCAGAAGTGTATGGTGTTTCCTGAAACATCTAAAAAAGAAAGCAACAGAGCCTAGGGTACTTCCACTTATGGTCCTATAGCTTAGGGAAATTAAAATCAAAAAGACACAGCCACCCGAAAATTTGGGACGGCTCTGTTTACAAGAACCTCATTTACGGTACAAGTTCAATATCACAGAAAGCGAAAAATGGATAAAGAAGTTGTGGTACTAACGTACAATGCAATATCACTCAGCAATGAAATCTATATCATCAGGCCCATGGAAGGATAATGAGTGAATTCAGGTACGATGATTCTAAGTGAAATAAGTCACACAGAAAAAGAAACATCATAAGATATCACTACTACACAGAATGTAAGCTTGGCTACACAGGAACTGAATTAAAAAACAGAACAGGGTCCCAAATGTAGAAAACCAACTTATGCTTGCTTAAGGGGAAAGGTGAGTTGGGGTGCTGCATAAAACCAGAGATTGAAATTAACACAGATAACTTTCCATAAGCCAAATATGTAATAGACAAGAGCTACTGCTTGCTCAACGAAGTGAACTCAACACCCCATATTAAACACCTAAGAATATACCTGACTAGTAAGAATCTTAAAACCTATGGATTTATATGTCTCCGAAAGAGAATCAAGCGTGTGTACAGCGGCATAAACGCAGCAGTGAAAGGATTGGTGAGGTTCGGTGAGCAAATGAAGACCCTTTGAAGTCATATTGCATGGTACCCATTCCATGGGTCTCATCTCTCCAGGTTTAAGGGATTCTTCCTTCAGCTAAAACATGCATGTGGGACCCAGAGTATGATCCAACGTGTGATCGGGAAATGTGTTCAAATGTGTCTCAGTTTTCGTCCCCTGGTACTCGGGTGCAACATTCCAGATGCTTTACTAACACTCTCCCCACTTGGAGAGTCAGTGCCTTTAACCTCCTGTTTGGCCCAGTTTGCAATTTCTGCGGAAAATGAACAGGAATAGGGAGAACCAATGAGAGACTAGCTGGAGGTGTCTGGACGGGCAAATTTAACTCTCATTTCCCACAAGGAAGAGGAATTAACCAAAGGCTCAGCGTGCCATGCCAGTACCACACTAGGGCCTGAAGCAATCCTGCAGTGTTGCGGCCAGCTCACAAGAAAGCAAGTTGAAGAAAGGAGCTCAGGGGCACTGTAATTCACAAACCTGCAGAGTTATAAATGACAGCTATCGTCCAAAAATATATTGAAGTAAGGCTGCCAAGAGGACTTGAAAACGGGGCAGAATTGCAGGAAACCGATTTCAGGAGGTAGACTGGAATTGCATGTAAAGCATAGGAAAAGAGGCAGAACGTCCACAATGATGCACTTGGCCAAAAAGGGCGTATGCGTTTTTTCCTGAATATATTCAGGAAAAAACGCATATGCACTTTTTGGCCAACCAAGCAAGCTTGCAAAGGAAATCTGCACTACAATGAAGTCTCACTGCCCCCCGGTCAAAAGGGCCATCTGAAAAAAGTGTAAAATCCAGAAAGGCAGGACAGGCCATGGAGAACTGGGAGCCTAGTTAGGCTGATGGGCGGGATGTAAATTGCCAACAGCCACTCTGCAGAAGTGTATGGTGTTTCCTGAAACATCTAAAAAACAAAGCAACAGAGCCTAGGGCACTTCCACTTATGGTCCTATAAATTTGGGAAATTAAAATCAAAAAGACACAGCCACCCCAAAATTTGGGACGGCTCTGTTTACAAGAACCTCATTTACGGTACAAGTTCAATATCGCAGAAAGCGAAAAATGGATAAAGAAGTTGTGGTACTAACGTACAATGCAATATTACTCAGCAATGAAATCTATGTCATCAGGCACATAGTAGGATAATGAGTGGATTCAGGTACGATGATTCTAAGTGAAATAAGTCAGACAGAAAAAGAAACATCATAAGATATCACTAATACACGGAATGTAAACTTGGCTACACAGGAACTGAATTACAAAACAGAATAGGGTCTCAAATGTAGAAAACCAACTTATGCCTGCTTAGGGGAAAGGTGAGTTGGGGTGCTGCATAAAACCAGAGATTGAAATTAGCACAGATACCTTTCCATAAGCCAAATATGTAATAGACAAGAGCTACTGCTTGCTCAATGAAGTGGACTCAACACCCCATATTAAACGCCTAAGAATATAACTGACTAGTAAGAATCTTAAAACCTATGGATTTATATGTCTCCGAAAGAGAATCAAGCGTGTGTACAGCGGCATAAACGCAGCAGTGATAGGATTGGTGATGTTCGGTGAGCAAATGCAGACCCTTTGGAGACATATTGCATGGTACCCATTCCATGGTTCTCAACTCACCAGGTTTAAGGGATTCTTCCTTCAGCTAAAACATGCATGTGGAACCCAGAGTATGATCCACCGTGTGATCGGGAAACGTGTTCAAATGTGTCTCAGTTTTCGTCCCCTGGTACTCGGGTGCAACATTCCAGATGCTTTACTAACACTCTCCCCACTTGGAGAGTCAGTGCCTTTAACCTCCTTTTTGGCCCAGTTTGCAATTTCTGCAGAAAATGAACAGGAATAGGGAGAAGCAATGAGAGACTAGATGGAGGTGTCTGGACGGGCAAATTTAACTCTCATTTCCCACCAGGAAGAGGAATTAACCAAAGGCTCAGCGTGCCATGCCAGTACCACACTAGGGCCTGAAGCAATCCTGCAGTGTTGCGGCCAGCTCACAAGAAAGCGAGTTGAAGAAAGGAGCTCAGGGGCACTGTAATTCACAAACCTGCAGAGTTCTAAATGACAGCTCTCGTCCAAAAATATATTGAAGTAAGGCTGCCAAGAGGACTTGAAAGCGGGGCAGAATTTCAGGAAACCGATTTCAGGAGGTAGACTGGAATTGCATGTAAAGCATAGGAAAAGAGGCAGAACGTCCACAATGATGCACTTGGCCAAAAAGGGCGTATGCGTTTTTTCCTGAATATATTCAGGAAAAAACGCATATGCACCTTTTGGCCAACCAAGCAAGCTTGCAAAGGAAATCTGCACTACAATGAAGTCTCACTGCCCCCCGGTCAAAAGAGCCATCTGAAAAAAGTGTAAAATCCAGAAAAGCAGGACAGGCCATGGAGAACTGGGAGCCTTGTTATGCTGATTAGCGTGATGTAAATTGCCAACAGCCACTCTGGAGAAGTGTATGGTGTTTCCTGAAACATCTAAAAAACAGAGCAACACAGCCTAAGGCACTTCCACTTATGGTCCTATAGATTAGGGAAATTAAAATAAAAAAGACACAGCCACCCCAAAGTTTGGGACGGCTCTGTTTACAAGAACCTCATTTACGGTACAAGTTCAATATCGCAGAAAGCGAAAAATGGATAAAGAAGTTGTGGTACTTACGTACAATGCAATATCACTCAGCAATGAAATGTATGTCATCAGGCCAATAGCAGCATAATGAGTGGATTCAGGTACGATGATTCTAAGTGAAATAAGTCACACAGAAAAAGAAACATCATAAGATATCACTAATACACGGAATGTAAACGTGGCTACACAGGAACTGAATTACAAAACAGAATAGGGTCTCAAATGGAGAAAACCAACTTATGCTTGCTTAAGGGGAAAGGTGAGTTGGGGTGCTGCATAAAACCAGAGATTGAAATTACCACAGATACCTTTCCATAAGCCAAATATGTAATAGACAAGAGCTACTGCTTGCTCAACGAAGTGGACTCAACACCCCATATTAAACACCTAAGAATATACCTGACTAGTAAGAATCTTAAAACCTATGGATTTATATGTCTCCGAAAGAGAATCAAGCGTGTGTACAGCGGCATAAACGCAGCAGGGAAAGGATTGGTGAGGTTCGGTGAGCAAATGAAGACCGTTTGAAGTCATATTGCATAGTACCCATTCCATGGGTCTCAACTCTCCAGGTTTAAGGGATTCTTCCTTCAGCTAAAACATGCATGTGGGACCCAGAGTATGATCCACCGTGTGATCGGGAAACGTGTTCAAATGTGTCTCAGTTTTCGTCCCCTGGTACTCGGGTGCCACATTCCAGATGCTTTACTAACACTCTCCCCACTTGGAGAGTCAGTGCCTTTAACCTCCTGTTTGGCCCAGTTTGCAATTTCTGCAGAAAATGAACAGGAATAGGGAGAACCAATGAGAGACTAGCTGGAGGTGTCTGGACGGGCAAATTTAACTCTCATTTCCCACCAGGAAGAGGAATTAACCAAAGGCTCAGCGTGCCATGCCAGTACCACACTAGGGCCTGAAGCAATCCTGCAGTGTTGCGGCCAGCTCACAAGAAAGCGAGTTGAAGAAAGGAGCTAAGGGGCACTGTAATTCACAAACCTGCAGAGTTATAAATGACAGCTATCGTCCAAAAATATATTGAAGTAAGGCTGCCAAGAGGACTTGAAAGCGGGGCAGAATTGCAGGAAACCGATTTCAGGAGGTAGACTGGAATTGCATGTAAAGCATAGGAAAAGAGGCAGAACGTCCACAATGATGCACTTGGCCAAAAAGGGCGTATGCGTTTTTTCCTGAATATATTCAGGAAAAAACACATACGCCCTTTTTGGCCAACCAAGCAAGCTTGCAAAGGAAATCTGCACTACAATGAAGTCTCACTGCCCCCCGGTCAAAAGGGCAATCTGAAAAAAGTGTAAAATCCAGAAAGGCAGGATAGGCCATGGAGAACTGGGAGCCTTGTTATGCTGATGGGCGGGATGTAAATTGCCAACAGCCACTCTGCAGAAGTGTATGGTGTTTCCTGAAACATCTAAAAAACAAAGCAACAGAGCCTAGGGCACTTCCACTTATGGTCCTATAGATTAGGGAAATTAAAATCAAAAAGACACAGCCACCCCAAAGTTTGGGACAGCTCTGTTTACAAGAACCTCGTTTTTGGTACAAGTTCAATATCACAGAAAGCCAAAAATGGATAAAGAAGTTGTGGTACTAACGTACAATGCAATATCACTCAGCAATTAAATCTATGTCATCAGGCCCACAGCAGCATAATGAGTGGATTCAGGTACGATGATTCTAAGTGAAATATGTCACACAGAAAAAGAAACATCATAAGATATCACTAATACACGGAATGTAAACTTGGCTACACAGGAACTGAATTACAAAACAGAATAGGGTCTCAAATGTAGAAAACCAACTTATGCTTGCTTAAGGGGAAAGGTGAGTTGGGGTGCTGCATAAAACCAGAGATTGAAATTAGCACAGATAACTTTCCATAAGACAAATATGTAATAGACAAGAGGTACTGCTTGCTCAACGAAGTGGACTCAACACCCCATATTAAACGCCTAAGAATATACCTGACTAGTAAGAATCTTAAAACCTATGGATTTATATGTCTCCGAAAGAGAATCAAGTGTGTGTACAGCGGCATAAACGCAGCAGTGATAGGATTGGTGAGGTTCGGTGAGCAAATGAAGACCCTTTGAAGTCATATTGCATGGTACCCATTCCATGGTTCTCAACTCTCCAGGTTTAAGGGATTCTTCCTTCAGCTAAAACATGCATGTGGAACCCAGAGTATGATCCACCGTGTGATCAGGAAACATGTTCAAATGTGTCTCAGTTTTCGTCCCCTGGTACTCGGGTGCAACATTCCAGACGCTTTACTAACACTCTCCCCACTTGGAGAGTCAGTGCCTTTAACCTCCTGTTTGGCCCAGTTTGCAATTTCTGCGGAAAATGAACAGGAATAGGGAGAACCAATGAGAGACTAGCTGGAGGTGTCTGGACGGGCAAATTTAACTCTCATTTCCCACCAGGAAGAGGAATTAACCAAAGGCTCAGCGAGCCATGCCGGAACCACACTAGGGCCTGAAGCAAACCTGCGGTGTTGCGGCCAGCTCACAAGAAAGCGAGTTGAAGAAAGGAGCTCAGGGGCCCTGTAATTCACAAACCTGCAGAGTTATACATGACAGCTATCGTCCAAAAATATATTGAAGTAAGGCTGCCAAGAGGACTTGAAAGCGGGGCAGAATTTCAGGAAACCGATTTCAGGAGGTAGACTGGAATTGCATGTAAAGCATAGGAAAAGAGGCAGAACGTCCACAATGATGCACTTGGCCAAAAAGGGCGTATGCGTTTTTTCCTGAATATATTCAGGAAAAAACGCATATGCACCTTTTGGCCAACCAAGCAAGCTTGCAAAGGAAATCTGCACTACAATGAAGTCTCACTGCCCCCCGGTCAAAAGGGCCATCTGAAAAAAGTGTAAAATCCAGAAAAGCAGGACAGGCCATGGAGAACTGGGAGCCTAGTTAGGCTGATGGGCGGGATGTAAATTGCCAACAGCCACTCTGCAGAAGTGTATGGTGTTTCCTGAAACATCTAAAAAAGAAAGCAACAGAGCCTAGAGTACTTCCACTTATGGTCCTATAGCTTAGGGAAATTAAAATCAAAAAGACACACCCACCCCAAAATTTGGGACGGCTCTGTTTACAAGAACCTCATTTACGGTACAAGTTCAATATCAGAGAAAGCGAAAAATGGATAAAGAAGTTGTGGTACTAACGTACAATGCAATATCACTCAGCAATGAAATCTATATCATCAGGCCCATAGAAGGATAATGAGTGAATTCAGGTACGATGATTCTAAGTGAAATAAGTCACACAGAAAAAGAAACATCATAAGATATCACTACTACACGGAATGTAAGCTTGGCTACACAGGAACTGAATTACAAAACAGAACAGGGTCTCAAATGTAGAAAACCAACTTATGCTTGCTTAAGGGGAAAGGTGAGTTGGGGTGCTGCATAAAACCAGAGATTGAAATTAACACAGATACCTTTCCATAAGCCAAATATGTAATAGACAAGAGCTACTGCTTGCTCAACGAAGTGGACTCAACACCCCATATTAAACACCTAAGAATATACCTGACTAGTAAGAATCTTAAAACCTATGGATTTATATGTCTCCGAAAGAGAATCAAGCGTGTGTACAGCGGCATAAACGCAGCAGTGAAAGCATTGGTGAGGTTCGGTGAGCAAATGAAGACCGTTTGAAGTCATATTGCATGGTACCCATTCCATGGGTCTCAACTCTCCAGGTTTAAGGGATTCTTCCTTCAGCTAAAACATGCATGTGGGACCCAGAGTATGATCCAACGTGTGATCGGGAAACGTGTTCAAATGTGTCTCAGTTTTCGTCCCCTGGTACTCGGGTGCCACATTCCAGATGCTTTACTAACACTCTCCCCACTTGGAGAGTCAGTGCCTTTAACCTCCTGTTTGGCCCAGTTTGCAATTTCTGCAGAAAATGAACAGGAATAGGGAGAACCAATGAGAGACTAGCTGGAGGTGTCTGGACGGGCAAATTTAACTCTCATTTCCCACCAGGAAGAGGAATTAACCAAAGGCTCAGCGTGCCATGCCAGTACCACACTAGGGCCTGAAGCAATCCTGCAGTGTTGCGGCCAGCTCACAAGAAAGCGAGTTGAAGAAAGGAGCTCAGGGGCACTGTAATTCACAAACCTGCAGAGTTATAAATGACAGCTATCGTCCAAAAATATATTGAAGTAAGGCTGCCAAGAGGACTTGAAAGCGGGGCAGAATTGCAGGAAACCGATTTCAGGAGGTAGACTGGAATTGCATGTAAAGCATAGGAAAAGAGGCAGAACGTCCACAATGATGCACTTGGCCAAAAAGGGCGTATGCGTTTTTTCCTGAATATATTCAGGAAAAAACGCATACGCCCTTTTTGGCCAACCAAGCAAGCTTGCAAAGGAAATCTGCACTACAATGAAGTCTCACTGCCCCCCGGTCAGAAGGGCCATCTGAAAAAAGTGTAAAACCCAGAAAGGCAGGACAGGCCATGGAGAACAGGGAGCCTAGTTAGGCTGATGGGCGGGATGTAAATTGCCAACAGCCACTCTGCAGAAGTGTATGGTGTTTCCTGAAACATCTAAAAAAGAAAGCAACAGAGCCTAGGGTAATTCCACTTATGGTCCTATAGCTTAGGGAAATTAAAATCAAAAAGACACAGCCACCCCAAAATTTGGGACGGCTCTGTTTACAAGAACCTCATTTACGGTACAAGTTCAATATCACAGAAAGCGAAAAATGGATAAAGAAGTTGTGGTACTAACGTACAATGCAATATCACTCAGCAATGAAATCTATATCATCAGGCCCATAGAAGGATAATGAGTGAATTCAGGTACGATGATTCTAAGTGAAATAAGTCACACAGAAAAAGAAACATCATAAGATATCACTAATACAGGGAATGTAAGCTTGGCTACACAGGAACTGAATTACAAAACAGAATAGGGTCTCAAATGTAGAATACAAACTTATGCTTGCTTAAGGGGAAAGGTGAGTTGGGGTGCTGCATAAAACCAGAGATTGAAATTAACACAGATAACTTTCCATAAGACAAATATGTAATAGACAAGAGCTACTGCTTGCTCAACGAAGTGGACTCAACACCCCATATTAAACGCCTAAGAATATACCTGACTAGTAAGAATCTTAAAACCTATGGATTTATATGTCTCCGAAAGAGAATCAAGCGTATGTACAGCGGCATAAACGCAGCAGTGAAAGGATTGGTGAGGTTCGGTGAGCAAATGAAGACCCTTTGAAGTCATATTGCATGGTACCCATTCCATGGTTCTCAACTCTCCAGGTTTAAGGGATTCTTCCTTCAGCTAAAACATGCATGTGGAACCCAGAGTATGATCCACCGTGTGATTGGGAAACGTGTTCAAATGTGTCTCAGTTTTCCTCCCCTGGTACTCGGGTGCAACATTCCAGACGCTTTACTAACACTCTCCCCACTTGGAGAGTCAGTGCCTTTAACCTCCTGTTTGGCCCAGTTTGCAATTTCTGCGGAAAATGAACAGGAATAGGGAGAACCAATGACAGACTAGCTGGAGGTGTCTGGACGGGCAAATTTAACTCTCATTTCCCACCAGGAAGAGGAATTAACCAAAGGCTCAGCGAGCCATGCCGGAACCACACTAGGGCCTGAAGCAATCCTGCGGTGTTGCGGCCAGCTCACAAGAAAGCGAGTTGAAGAAAGGAGCTCAGGGGCCCTGTAATTCACACACCTGCAGAGTTATAAATGACAGCTATCGTCCAAAAATATATTGAAGTAAGGCTGCCAAGAGGACTTGAAAGCGGGTCAGAATTGCAGGAAACCGATTTCAGGAGGTAGACTGGAATTGCATGTAAAGCATAGGAAAAGAGGCAGAACGTCCACAATGATGCACTTGGCCAAAAAGGGCGTATGCGTTTTTTCCTGAATATATTCAGGAAAAAACGCATACGCCCTTTTTGGCCAACCAAGCAAGCTTGCAAAGGAAATCTGCACTACAATGAAGTCTCACTGCCCCCCGGTCAAAAGGGCCATCTGAAAAAAGTGTAAAATCCAGAAAGGCAGGACAGGCCATGGAGAACTGGGAGCCTATTTAGGCTGATGTGCGGGATGTAAATTTCCAACAGCCACTCTGCAGAAGTGTATGGTGTTTCCTGAAACATCTAAAAAACAAAGCAACAGAGCCTAGGGCACTTCCACTTATGGTCCTATAAATTAGGGAAATTAAAATCAAAAAGACACAGCCACCCCAAAATTTGGGACGGCTCTGTTTACAAGAACCTCGTTTACGGTACAAGTTCAATATTGCAGAAAGCGAAAAATGGATAAAGAAGTTGTGGTACTTACGTACAATGCAATATCACTCAGCAATGAAATGTATGTCATCAGGCCAGTAGCAGCATAATGAGTGGATTCAGGTACGATGATTCTAAGTTAAATAAGTCACACAGAAAGAGAAACATCATAAGATATCACTAATACACGGAATGTAAACTTAGCTACACAGGAACAAATTACAAAACAGAATAGGGTCTCAAATGTAGAAAACCAACTTATGCTTGCTTAAGGGGAAAGGTGAGTTGGGGTGCTGCATAAAACCAGAGATTGAAATTAGCACAGATACCTTTCCATAAGACAAATATGTAATAGACAAGAGGTACTGCTTGCTCAACGAAGTGGACTCAACACCCCATATTAAACGCCTAAGAATATACCTGACTAGTAAGAATCTTAAAACCTATGGATTTATATGTCTCCGAAAGAGAATCCAGCGTGTGTACAGCGGCATAAACGCAGCAGTGATAGGATTGGTGAGGTTCGGTGAGCAAATGCAGACCCTTTGAAGTCATATTGCATGGTACCCATTCCATGGTTCTCAACTCTCCAGGTTTAAGGGATTCTTCCTTCAGCTAAAACATGCATGTGGAACCCAGAGTATGATCCACCGTGTGATCAGGAAACATGTTCAAATGTGTCTCAGTTTTCGTCCCCTGGTACTCGGGTGCAACATTCCAGACGCTTTACTAACACTCTCCCCACTTGGAGAGTCAGTGCCTTTAACCTCCTGTTTGGCCCAGTTTGCAATTTCTGCGGAAAATGAACAGGAATAGGGAGAACCAATGAGAGACTAGCTGGAGGTGTCTGGATGGGCAAATTTAACTCTCATTTCCCACCAGGAAGAGGAATTAACCAAAGGCTCAGCGAGCCATGCCGGAACCACACTAGGGCCTGAAGCAATCCTGCGGTGTTGCGGCCAGCTCACAAGAAAGCGAGTTGAAGAAAGGAGCTCAGGGGCCCTGTAATTCACAAACATGCAGAGTTATACATGACAGCTATCGTCCAAAAATATATTGAAGTAAGGCTGCCAAGAGGACTTGAAAGCGGGTCAGAATTGCAGGAAACCGATTTCAGGAGGTAGACTGGAATTGCATGTAAAGCATAGGAAAAGAGGCAGAACGTCCACAATGATGCACTTGGCCATAAAGGGCGTATGCGTTTTTTCCTGAATATATTCAGGAAAAAACGCATACGCCCTTTTTGGCCAACCAAGCAAGCTTGCAAAGGAAATCTGCACTACAATGAAGTCTCACTGCCCCCCGGTCAAAAGGGCCATCTGAAAAAAGTGTAAAATCCAGAAAGGCAGGACAGGCCATGGAGAACTGGGAGCCTATTTAGGCTGATGTGCGGGATGGAAATTTCCAACAGCCACTCTGCAGAAGTGTATGGTGTTTCCTGAAACATCTAAAAAACAAAGCAACAGAGCCTAGGGCACTTCCACTTATGGTCCTATAAATTAGGGAAATTAAAACCAAAAAGACACAGCCACCCCAAAATTTGGGACAGCTCTGTTTACAAAAACCTCGTTTACGGTACAAGTTCAATATCACAGAAAGCGAAAAATGCATAAAGAAGTTGTGGTACTAACGTACAATGCAATATCACTCAGCAATGAAATCTCTTTCATCAGGCCCATAGCAGCATAATGAGTGGATTCAGGTACGATGATTCTAAGTGAAATATGTCACACAGAAAAAGAAACATCATAAGATATCACTAATACACGGAATGTAAACTTGGCTACACAGGAACTGAATTACAAAACAGAATAGGGTCTCAAATGTAGAAAACCAACTTATGCTTGCTTAAGGGGAAAGGTGAGTTGGGGTGCTGCATAAAACCAGAGATGGAAATTAGCACAGATACCTTTCCATAAGCCAAATATGTAATAGACAAGAGCTACTGCTTGCTCAACGAAGTGGACTCAACACCCCATATTAAACGCCTAAGAATATACTTGACTAGTAATAATCTTAAAACCTTTGGATTTATATGTCTCCGAAAGAGAATCAAGCGTGTGTACCGCGGCATAAATGCAGCAGTGATACGATTGGTGAGGTTCGGTGAGCAAATGCAGACCCTTTGAAGTCATATTGCATGGTACCCATTCCATGGTTCTCAACTCTCCAGGTTTAAGGGATTCTTCCTTCAGCTAAAACATGCATGTGGAACCCAGAGTATGATCCACCGTGTGATCGGGAAACGTGTTCAAATGTGTCTCAGTTTTCATCCCCTGGTAATCGGGTGCAACATTCCAGACGCTTTACTAACACTCTCCCCCACTTGGAGAGTCAGAGCCTTTAACCTCCTGTTTGACCCAGTTTGCAATTTCTGCGGAAAATGAACAGGAATAGGGAGAACCAATGAGAGACTAGCTGGAGGGTTCTGGACGGGCAAATTTAACTCTCATTTCCCACCAAGAAGAGGAATTATCCAAAGGCTCAGCGAGCCATGCCGGAACCACACTAGGGCCTGAAGCAATCCTGCGGTGTTGGGGCCAGCTCACAAGAAAGCGAGTTGAAGAAAGGAGCTCAGGGGAACTGTAATTCACAAACCTGCAGAGTTCTAAATGACAGCTATCGTCCAAAAATATATTGAAGTAAGGCTGCCAAGAGGACTTGAAAGCGGGGCAGAATTGCAGGAAACCGATTTCAGGAGGTAGACTGGAATTGCATGTAAAGCATAGGAAAAGAGGCAGAACGTCCACAATGATGCACTTGGCCAAAAAGTGCGTCTGCGTTTTTTCCTGAATATACTCAGGAAAAAACGCATAGGCCATTTTTGGCCAAGCAAGCAAGCTTGCAAAGGAAATCTGCACTACAATGAAGTCTCACTGCCCCCCGGTCAGAAGGGCCATCTGAAAAATGTGTAAAATCCAGAAAGGCAGGACAGGCCATGGAGAACTGGGAGCCTTGTTATGCTGATGGGCGTGATGTAAATTGCCAACAGCCACTCTGGAGAAGTGTATGGTGTTTCCTGAAACATCTAAAAAACAGAGCAACACAGCCTAAGGCACTTCCACTTATGGTCCTATAGATTAGGGAAATTAAAATCAAAAAGACACAGCCACCCCAAAGTTTGGGACAGCTCTGTTTACAAGAACCTCGTTTACGGTACAAGTTCAATATCGCAGAAAGCGAAAAATGGATAAAGAAGTTGTGGTACTTACGTACAATGCAATATCACTCAGCAATGAAATGTATGTCATCAGGCCAGTAGCAGCATAATGAGTGGATTCAGGTACGATGATTCTAAGTGAAATAAGTCACACAGAAAAAGAAACATCATAAGATATCACTAATACACAGAATGTAATCTTGGCTACACAGGAACTGAATTACAAAACAGAATAGGGTCTCAAATGTAGAAAACCAACTTATGCTTGCTTAAGGGGAAAGGTGAGTTGGGGTGCTGCATAAAACCAGAGATTGAAATTAACACAGATACCTTTCCATAAGACAAATATGTAATAGACAAGAGCAACTCCTTGCTCAACGAAGTGGACTCAACACCCCATATTAAACGCCTAAGAATATACCTGACTAGTAAGAATCTTAAAACCTGTGAATTTATATGTCTCCGAAAGAGAATCAAGCGTGTGTACAGCGGCATAAACGCAGTAGTGAAAGGATTGGTGAGGTTCGGTGAGCAAATGAAGACCCTTTGAAGTCATATTGCATGGTACCCATTCCACGGTTCTCAACTCTCCAGGTTTAAGGGATTCTTCCTTCAGCTAAAACATGCATGTGGAACCCAGAGTATGATCCAACGTCTGATCGGGAAACGTGTTCAAATGTGTCTCAATTTTCCTCCCCTGGTACTCGGGTGCAACATTCCAGACGCTTTACTAACACTCTCCCCACTTGGAGAGTCAGTGCCTTTAACCTCCTGTTTGGCCCAGTTTGCAATTTCTGCGGAAAATGAACAGGAATAGGGAGAACCAATGAGAGACTAGCTGGAGGTGTCTGGACGGGCAAATTTAACTCTCATTTCCCACCAGGAAGAGGAATTAACCAAAGGCTCAGCGTGCCATGCCAGTACCACTCTAGGGCCTGAAGCAATCCTGCAGTGTTGCGGCCAGCTCACAAGAAAGCGAGTTGAAGAAAGGAGCTCAGGGGCACTGTAATTCACAAACCTGCAGAGTTATAAATGACAGCTATCGTCCAAAAATATATTGAAGTAAGGCTGCCAAGAGGACTTGAAAGCGGGGAAGAATTGCAGGAAACCGATTTCAGGAGGTAGACTGGAATTGCATGTAAAGCATAGGAAAAGAGGCAGAACGTCCACAATGATGCACTTGGCCAAAAAGGGCGTATGCGTTTTTTCCTGAATATATTCAGGAAAAAACGCATACGCCCTTTTTGGCCAACCAAGCAAGCTTGCAAAGGAAATCTGCACTACAATGAAGTCTCACTGCCCCCCGGTCAGAAGGGCCATCTGAAAAAAGTGTAAAACCCAGAAAGGCAGGACAGGCCATGGAGAACTGGGAGCCTAGTTAGGCTGATGGGCGGGATGTAAATTGCCAACAGCCACTCTGCAGAAGTGTATGGTGTTTCCTGAAACATCTAAAAAAGAAAGCAACAGAGCCTAGGGTACTTCCACTTATGGTCCTATAGCTTAGGGAAATTAAAATCAAAAAGACACAGCCACCCCAAAATTTGGGACGGCTCTGTTTACAAGAACCTCATTTACGGTACAAGTTCAATATCACAGAAAGCGAAAAATGGATAAAGAAGTTGTGGTACTAACGTACAATGCAATATCACTCAGCAATGAAATCTATATCATCAGGCCCATGGAAGGATAATGAGTGAATTCAGGTACGATGATTCTAAGTGAAATAAGTCACACAGAAAAAGAAACATCATAAGATATCACTACTACACAGAATGTAAGCTTGGCTACACAGGAACTGAATTAAAAAACAGAACAGGGTCCCAAATGTAGAAAACCAACTTATGCTTGCTTAAGGGGAAAGGTGAGTTGGGGTGCTGCATAAAACCAGAGATTGAAATTAACACAGATAACTTTCCATAAGCCAAATATGTAATAGACAAGAGCTACTGCTTGCTCAACGAAGTGGACTCAACACCCCATATTAAACACCTAAGAATATACCTGACTAGTAAGAATCTTAAAACCTATGGATTTATATGTCTCCGAAAGAGAATCAAGCGTGTGTACAGCGGCATAAACGCAGCAGTGAAAGGATTGGTGAGGTTCGGTGAGCAAATGAAGACCCTTTGAAGTCATATTGCATGGTACCCATTCCATGGGTCTCATCTCTCCAGGTTTAAGGGATTCTTCCTTCAGCTAAAACATGCATGTGGGACCCAGAGTATGATCCAACGTGTGATCCGGAAATGTGTTCAAATGTGTCTCAGTTTTCGTCCCCTGGTACTCGGGTGCAAAATTCCAGTTGCTTTACTAACACTCTCCCCACTTGGAGAGTCAGTGCCTTTAACCTCCTGTTTGGCCCAGTTTGCAATTTCTGCAGAAAATGAACAGGAATAGGGAGAACCAATGAGAGACTAGCTGGAGGTGTCTGGACGGGCAAATTTAACTCTCATTTCCCACAAGGAAGAGGAATTAACCAAAGGCTCAGCGTGCCATGCCAGTACCACACTAGGGCCTGAAGCAATCCTGCAGTGTTGCGGCCAGCTCACAAGAAAGCAAGTTGAAGAAAGGAGCTCAGGGGCACTGTAGTTCACAAACCTGCAGAGTTATAAATGACAGCTATCGTCCAAAAATATATTGAAGTAAGGCTGCCAAGAGGACTTGAAAACGGGGCAGAATTGCAGGAAACCGATTTCAGGAGGTAGACTGGAATTGCATGTAAAGCATAGGAAAAGAGGCAGAACGTCCACAATGATGCACTTGGCCAAAAAGGGCGTATGCGTTTTTTCCTGAATATATTCAGGAAAAAACGCATATGCACTTTTTGGCCAACCAAGCAAGCTTGCAAAGGAAATCTGCACTACAATGAAGTCTCACTGCCCCCCGGTCAAAAGGGCCATCTGAAAAAAGTGTAAAATCCAGAAAGGCAGGACAGGCCATGGAGAACTGGGAGCCTAGTTAGGCTGATGGGCGGGATGTAAATTGCCAACAGCCACTCTGCAGAAGTGTATGGTGTTTCCTGAAACATCTAAAAAACAAAGCAACAGAGCCTAGGGCACTTCCACTTATGGTCCTATAAATTTGGGAAATTAAAATCAAAAAGACACAGCCACCCCAAAATTTGGGACGGCTCTGTTTACAAGAACCTCGTTTACGGTACAAGTTCAATATCGCAGAAAGCGAAAAATGGATAAAGAAGTTGTGGTACTAACGTACAATGCAATATTACTCAGCAATGAAATCTATGTCATCAGGCACATAGTAGGATAATGAGTGGATTCAGGTACGATGATTCTAAGTGAAATAAGTCAGACAGAAAAAGAAACATCATAAGATATCACTAATACACGGAATGTAAACTTGGCTACACAGGAACTGAATTACAAAACAGAATAGGGTCTCAAATGTAGAAAACCAACTTATGCCTGCTTAGGGGAAAGGTGAGTTGGGGTGCTGCATAAAACCAGAGATTGAAATTAGCACAGATACCTTTCCATAAGCCAAATATGTAATAGACAAGAGCTACTGCTTGCTCAATGAAGTGGACTCAACACCCCATATTAAACGCCTAAGAATATAACTGACTAGTAAGAATCTTAAAACCTATGGATTTATATGTCTCCGAAAGAGAATCAAGCGTGTGTACAGCGGCATAAACGCAGCAGTGATAGGATTGGTGATGTTCGGTGAGCAAATGCAGACCCTTTGAAGACATATTGCATGGTACCCATTCCATGGTTCTCAACTCTCCAGGTTTAAGGGATTCTTCCTTCAGCTAAAACATGCATGTGGAACCCAGAGTATGATCCACCGTGTGATCGGGAAACGTGTTCAAATGTGTCTCAGTTTTCATCCCCTGGTACTCGGGTGCAACATTCCAGACGCTTTACTAACACTCTCCCCACTTGGAGAGTCAGTGCCTTTAACCTCCTGTTTGGCCCAGTTTGCAATTTCTGCAGAAAATGAACAGGAATAGGGAGAAGCAATGAGAGACTAGATGGAGGTGTCTGGACGGGCAAATTTAACTCTCATTTCCCACCAGGAAGAGGAATTAACCAAAGGCTCAGCGTGCCATGCCAGTACCACACTAGGGCCTGAAGCAATCCTGCAGTGTTGCGGCCAGCTCACAAGAAAGCGAGTTGAAGAAAGGAGCTCAGGGGCACTGTAATTCACAAACCTGCAGAGTTCTAAATGACAGCTCTCGTCCAAAAATATATTGAAGTAAGGCTGCCAAGAGGACTTGAAAGCGGGGCAAAATTTCAGGAAACCGATTTCAGGAGGTAGACTGGAATTGCATGTAAAGCATAGGAAAAGAGGCAGAACGTCCACAATGATGCACTTGGCCAAAAAGGGCGTATGCGTTTTTTCCTGAATATATTCAGGAAAAAACGCATATGCACCTTTTGGCCAACCAAGCAAGCTTGCAAAGGAAATCTGCACTACAATGAAGTCTCACTGCCCCCCGGTCAAAAGAGCCATCTGAAAAAAGTGTAAAATCCAGAAAAGCAGGACAGGCCATGGAGAACTGGGAGACTTGTTATGCTGATTAGCGTGATGTAAATTGCCAACAGCCACTCTGGAGAAGTGTATGGTGTTTCCTGAAACATCTAAAAAACAGAGCAACACAGCCTAAGGCACTTCCACTTATGGTCCTATAGATTAGGGAAATTAAAATAAAAAAGACACAGCCACCCCAAAGTTTGGGACGGCTCTGTTTACAAGAACCTCATTTACGGTACAAGTTCAATATCGCAGAAAGCGAAAAATGGATAAAGAAGTTGTGGTACTTATGTACAATGCAATATCACTCAGCAATGAAATGTATGTCATCAGGCCAATAGCAGCATAATGAGTGGATTCAGGTACGATGATTCTAAGTGAAATAAGTCACACAGAAAAAGAAACATCATAAGATATCACTAATACACGGAATGTAAACGTGGCTACACAGGAACTGAATTACAAAACAGAATAGGGTCTCAAATGTAGAAAACCAACTTATGCTTGCTTAAGGGGAAAGGTGAGTTGGGGTGCTGCATAAAACCAGAGATTGAAATTACCACAGATACCTTTCCATAAGCCAAATATGTAATAGACAAGAGGTACTGCTTGCTCAACGAAGTGGACTCAACACCCCATATTAAACGCCTAAGAATATACCTGACTAGTAAGAATCTTAAAACCTATGGATTTATATGTCTCCGAAAGAGAATCAAGTGTGTGTACAGCGGCATTAACGTAGCAGTGATAGGATTGGTGAGGTTCAGTGAGCAAATGCAGACCCTTTGAAGTCATATTGCATGGTACCCATTCCATGGTTCTCAACTCTCCAGGTTTAAGGGATTCTTCCTTCAGCTAAAACATGCATGTGGAACCCAGAGTATGATCCACCGTGTGATCGGGAAACATGTTCAAATGTGTCTCAGTTTTCGTCCCCTGGTACTCGGGTGCAACATTCCAGACGCTTTACTAACACTCTCCCCACTTGGAGAGTCAGTGCCTTTAACCTCCTGTTTGGCCCAGTTTGCAATTTCTGCGGAAAATGAACAGGAATAGGGAGAACCAATGAGAGACTAGCTGGAGGTGTCTGGACGGGCAAATTTAACTCTCATTTCCCACCAGGAAGAGGAATTAACCAAAGGCTCAGCGAGCCATGCCGGAACCACACTAGGGCCTGAAGCAATCCTGCGGTGTTGCGGCCAGCTCACAAGAAAGCGAGTTGAAGAAAGGAGCTCAGGGGCCCTGTAATTCACAAACCTGCAGAGTTATACATGACAGCTATCGTCCAAAAATATATTGAAGTAAGGCTGCCAAGAGGACTTGAAAGCGGGGCAGAATTGCAGGAAACCGATTTCAGGAGGTAGACTGGAATTGCATGTAAAGCATAGGAAAAGAGGCAGAACGTCCACAATGATGCACTTGGCCAAAAAGGGCGTATGCGTTTTTTCCTGAATATATTCAGGAAAAAACGCATATGCATCTTTTGGCCAACCAAGCAAGCTTGCAAAGGAAATCTGCACTACAATGAAGTCTCACTGCCCCCCGGTCAAAAGGGCCATCTGAAAAAAGTGTAAAATCCAGAAAAGCAGGACAGGCCATGGAGAACTGGGAGCCTTGTTATGCTGATGGGCGGGATGTAAATTGCCAACAGCCACTCTGGAGAAGTGTATGGTGTTTCCTGAAACATCTAAAAAACAAAGCAACAGAGCCTAGGGCACTTCCACTTATGGTCCTATAGCTTAGGGAAATTAAAATCAAAAAGACACAGCCACCCCAAAGTTTGGGATGGCTCTGTTTACAAGAACCTCGTTTCCGGTACAAGTTCAATATCGCAGAAAGCGAAAAATGGATAAAGAAGTTGTGGTACTAACGTACAATGCAATATCACTCAGCAATGAAATCTATGTCATCCGGCCAGTAGCAGCATAATGAGTGGATTCAGGTACGATGATTCTAAGTGAAATAAGTCACACAGAAAAAGAAACATCATAAGATATCACTAATACACGGAATGTAAACTTGGCTACACAGGAACTGAATTACAAAACAGAATAGGGTCTCAAATGTAGAAAACCAACTTATGCTTGCTTATGGGGAAAGGTGAGTTGGGGTGCTGCATAAAACCAGAGATTGAAATTACCACAGATACCTTTCCATAAGCCAAATATGTAATAGACAAGAGCTACTGCTTGCTCAATGAAGTGGACTCAACACCCCATATTAAACGCCTAAGAATATACCTGACTAGTAAGAATCTTAAAACCTATGGATTTATATGTCTTCGAAAGAGAATCAAGCTTGTGTACAGTGGCATAAACGCAGCAGTGATAGGATTGGTGAGGTTCGGTGAGCAAATGCAGACCCTTTGAAGTCATATTGCATGGTACCCATTCCATGGTTCTCAACTCTCCAGGTTTAAGGGATTCTTCCTTCAGCTAAAACATGCATGTGGAACCCAGAGGATGATCCACCGTGTGATCGGGAAACGTGTTCAAATGTGTCTCAGTTTTCGTCCCCTGGTACTCGGGTGCAACATTCCAGACGCTTTACTAACACTCTCCCCACTTGGAGAGTCAGTGCCTTTAACCTCCTGTTTGGCCCAGTTTGCAATTTCTGCGGAAAATGAACAGGAATAGGGAGAACCAATGAGAGACTAGCTGGAGGAGTCTGGACGGGCAAACTTAACTCTCATTTCCCACCAGGAAGAGGAATTAACCAAAGGCTCAGCGAGCCATGCCGGAACCACACTAGGGCCTGAAGCAATCCTGCGGTGTTGCGGCCAGCTCACAAGAAAGCGAGTTGAAGAAAGGAGCTCAGGGGCCCTGTAATTCACACACCTGCAGAGTTATAAATGACAGCTATCGTCCAAAAATATATTGAAGTAAGGCTGCCAAGAGGACTTGAAAGCAGGGCAGAATTGCAGGAAACCGATTTCAGGAGGTAGACTGGAATTGAATGTAAAGCATAGGAAAAGAGGCAGAACGTCCACAATGATGCACTTGGCCAAAAAGTGCATATGCGTTTTTTCCTGAATATATTCAGGAAAAAACGCATACGCCCTTTTTGGCCAACCAAGCAAGCTTGCAAAGGAAATCTGCACTACAATGAAGTCTCACTGCCCCCCGGTCAAAAGGGCCATCTGAAAAAAGTGTAAAATCCAGAAAGGCAGGACAGGCCATGGAGAACTGGGAGCCTTGTTATGCTGATGGGCGGGATGTAAATTGCCAACAGCCACTCTGGAGAAGTGTATGGTGTTTCCTGAAACATCTAAAAAACAAAGCAACAGAGCCTAGGGCACTTCCACTTATGGTCCTATAGCTTAGGGAAATTAAAATCAAAAAGACACAGCCACCCCAAAGTTTGGGACGGCTCTGTTTACAAGGACCTCATTTCCGGTACAAGTTCAATATCGCAGAAAGCGAAAAATGGATAAAGAAGTTGTGGTACTAACGTACAATGCAATATCACTCAGCAATGAAATCTCTGTCATCAGGCCCATAGAAGCATAATGAGTGGATTCAGGTACGATGATTCTAAGTGAAATAAGTCACACAGAAAAAGAAACATCATAAGATATCACTAATACACGGAATGTAAACGTGGCTACACAGGAACTGAATTACAAAACAGAATAGGGTCTCAAATGTAGAAAACCAACTTATGCTTGCTTAAGGGGAAAGGTGAGTTGGGGTGCTGCATAAAACCAGAGATTGAAATTAGCACAGATACCTTTCCATAAGCCAAATATGTAATAGCCAAGAGCTACTGCTTGCTCAACGAAGTGGACACAAAACCCCATATTAAACGCCTAAGAATGTACTTGACTAGTAAGAAACTTAAAACCTATGGATTTATATGTCTCCGAAAGAGAATCAAGCATGTGTACAGCGGCATAAACGCAGCAGTGATAGGATTGGTGAGGTTCAGTGAGCAAATGCAGACCCTTTGAAGTCATATTGCATGGTACCCATTCCATGGGTCTCAACTCTCCAGGTTTAAGGGATTCTTCCTTCAGCTAAAACATGCATGTGGAACCCAGAGGATGATCTACCGTGTGATCGGGAAACGTGTTCTAATGTGTCTCAGTTTTCGTCCCCTGGTACTCGGGTGCAACATTCCAGATGCTTTACTAACACTCTCCCCACTTGGAGAGTCAGTGCCTTTAACCTCCTGTTTGGCCCAGTTTGCAATTTCTGTGGAAAATGAACAGGAATAGGGAGAACCAATGAGAGACTAGCTGGAGGTGTCTGGACAGGTAAATTTAACTCTCATTTCCCACCAAGAAGAGGAATTAACCAAAGGCTCAGCGAGCCATGCCGGAACCACACTAGGGCCTGAAGCAATCCTGCGGTGTTGCGGCCAGCTCACAAGAAAGCGAGTTGAAGAAAGGAGCTCAGGGGCCCTGTAATTCACACACCTGCAGAGTTCTAAATGACAGCTATCGTCCAAAAATATATTGAAGTAAGGCTGCCAAGAGGACTTGAAAGCGGGGCAGAATTGCAGGAAACCGATTTCAGGAGGTAGACTGGAATTGCATGTAAAGCATAGGAAAAGAGGCAGAACGTCCACAATGATGCACTTGGCCAAAAAGGGCGTATGCGTTTTTTCCTGAATATATTCAGGAAAAAACGCATACGCCCTTTTTGGCCAACCAAGCAAGCTTGCAAAGGAAATCTGCACTACAATGAAGTCTCACTGCCCCCCGGTCAAAAGGGCCATCTGAAAAAAGTGTAAAATCCAGAAAGGCAGGACAGGCCATGGAGAACTGGGAGCCTTGTTATGCTGATGGTCGGGATGTAAATTGCCAACAGCCACTCTGGAGAAGTGTATGGTGTTTCCTGAAACATCTAAAAAACAAAGCAACAGAGCCTAGGGCACTTCCACTTATGGTCCTATAGATTAGGGAAATTAAAATCAAAAAGACACAGCCACCAGTAAGTTTGGGACGGCTCTGTTTACAAGAACCTCGTTTACGGTACAAGTTCAATATCGCAGAAAGCGAAAAATGGATAAAGAAGTTGTGGTACTTACGTACAATGCAATATCACTCAGCAATGAAATCTATGTCATCAGGCCAGTAGCAGCATAATGAGTGGATTCAGGTACGATGATTCTAAGTGAAATAAGTCACACAGAAAAAGAAACATCATAAGATATCACTAATACACGGAATGTAAACTTGGCTACACAGGAACTGAATTACAAAACAGAATAGGGTCTCAAATGTAGAAAACCAACTTATGCTTGCTTATGGGGAAAGGTGAGTTGGGGTGCTGCATAAAACCAGAGATTGAAATTACCACAGATACCTTTCCATAAGCCAAATATGTAATAGACAAGAGCTACTGCTTGCTCAATGAAGTGGACTCAACACCCCATATTAAACGCCTAAGAATATACCTGACTAGTAAGAATCTTAAAACCTATGGATTTATATGTCTTCGAAAGAGAATCAAGCTTGTGTACAGTGGCATAAACGCAGCAGTGATAGGATTGGTGAGGTTCGGTGAGCAAATGCAGACCCTTTGAAGTCATATTGCATGGTACCCATTCCATGGTTCTCAACTCTCCAGGTTTAAGGGATTCTTCCTTCAGCTAAAACATGCATGTGGAACCCAGAGGATGATCCACCGTGTGATCGGGAAACGTGTTCAAATGTGTCTCAGTTTTCGTCCCCTGGTACTCGGGTGCAACATTCCAGACGCTTTACTAACACTCTCCCCACTTGGAGAGTCAGTGCCTTTAACCTCCTGTTTGGCCCAGTTTGCAATTTCTGCGGAAAATGAACAGGAATAGGGAGAACCAATGAGAGACTAGCTGGAGGAGTCTGGACGGGCAAACTTAACTCTCATTTCCCACCAGGAAGAGGAATTAACCAAAGGCTCAGCGAGCCATGCCGGAACCACACTAGGGCCTGAAGCAATCCTGCGGTGTTGCGGCCAGCTCACAAGAAAGCGAGTTGAAGAAAGGAGCTCAGGGGCCCTGTAATTCACACACCTGCAGAGTTCTAAATGACAGCTATCGTCCAAAAATATATTGAAGTAAGGCTGCCAAGAGGACTTGAAAGCAGGACAGAATTGCAGGAAACCGATTTCAGGAGGTAGACTGGAATTGCATGCAAAGCATAGGAAAAGAGGCAGAACGTCCACAATGATGCACTTGGCCAAAAAGTGCGTATGCGTTTTTTCCTGAATATATTCAGGAAAAAATGCATACGCCCTTTTTGGCCAACCAAGCAAGCTTGCAAAGGAAATCTGCACTACAATGAAGTCTCACTGCCCCCCGGTCAAAAGGGCCATCTGAAAAAAGTGTAAAATCCAGAAAGGCAGGACAGGCCATGGAGAACTGGTAGCCTTGTTATGCTGATGGGCGTGATGTAAATTGCCAACAGCCACTCTGGAGAAGTGTATGGTGTTTCCTGAAACATCTAAAAAACAAAGCAACAGAGCCTAGGGCACTTCCACTTATGGTCCTATAGCTTAGGGAAATTAAAATCAAAAAGACACAGCCACCCCAAAGTTTGGGACGGCTCTGTTTACAAGAACCTCATTTCCGGTACAAGTTCAATATCGCAGAAAGCGAAAAATGGAAAAAGAAGTTGTGGTACTAACGTACAATGCAATATCACTCAGCAATGAAATCTCTGTCATCAGGCCCATAGCAGCATAATGAGTGGATTCAGGTATGATGATTCTAAGTGAAATAAGTCACACAGAAAAAGAAACATCATAAGATATCACTAATACACGGAATGTAAACTTGGCTACACAGGAACTGAATTACAAAACAGAATAGGGTCTCAAATGTAGAAAACCAACTTATGCTTGCTTAAGGGGAAAGGTGAGTTGGAGTGCTGCATAAAACCAGAGATTGAAATTAGCACAGATACCTTTCCATAAGCCAAATATGTAATAGCCAAGAGCTACTGCTTGCTCAACGAAGTGGACACAACACCCCATATTAAACGCCTAAGAATGTACTTGACTAGTAAGAAACTTAAAACCTATGGATTTATATGTCTCCGAAAGAGAATCAAGCATGTGTACAGCGGCATAAACGCAGCAGTGATAGGATTGGTGAGGTTCAGTGAGCAAATGCAGACCCTTTGAAGTCATATTGCATGGTACCCATTCCATGGGTCTCAACTCTCCAGGTTTAAGGGATTCTTCCTTCAGCTAAAACATGCATGTGGAACCCAGAGGATGATCTACCGTGTGATCGGGAAACGTGTTCTAATGTGTCTCAGTTTTCGTCCCCTGGTACTCGGGTGCAACATTCCAGATGCTTTACTAACACTCTCCCCACTTGGAGAGTCAGTGCCTTTAACCTCCTGTTTGGCCCAGTTTGCAATTTCTGCGGAAAATGAACAGGAATAGGGAGAACCAATGAGAGACTAGCTGGAGGTGTCTGGACAGGTAAATTTAACTCTCATTTCCCACCAAGAAGAGGAATTAACCAAAGGCTCAGCGAGCCATGCCGGAACCACACTAGGGCCTGAAGCAATCCTGCGGTGTTGCGGCCAGCTCACAAGAAAGCGAGTTGAAGAAAGGAGCTCAGGGGCCCTGTAATTCACACACCTGCAGAGTTCTAAATGACAGCTATCGTCCAAAAATATATTGAATTAAGGCTGCCAAGAGGACTTGAAAGCGGGGCAGAATTGCAGGAAACCGATTTCAGGAGGTAGACTGGAATTGCATGTAAAGCATAGGAAAAGAGGCAGAACGTCCACAATGATGCACTTGGCCAAAAAGGGCGTATGCGTTTTTTCCTGAATATATTCAGGAAAAAACGCATACGCCCTTTTTGGCCAACCAAGCAAGCTTGCAAAGGAAATCTGCACTACAATGAAGTCTCACTGCCCCCCGGTCAAAAGGGCCATCTGAAAAAAGTGTAAAATCCAGAAAGGCAGGACAGGCCATGGAGAACTGGGAGCCTTGTTATGCTGATGGGCATGATGTAAATTGCCAACAGCCACTCTGGAGAAGTGTATGGTGTTTCCTGAAACATCTAAAAAACAAAGCAACAGAGCCTAGGGCACTTCCACTTATGGTCCTATAGCTTAGGGAAATTAAAATAAAAAAGACACAGCCACCCCAAAGTTTGGGACGGCTCTGTTTACAAGGACCTCATTTCCGGTACAAGTTCAATATCGCAGAAAGCGAAAAATGGATAAAGAAGTTGTGGTGCTAACGTACAATGCAATATCACTCAGCAATGAAATCTCTGTCATCAGGCCCATAGCAGCATAATGAGTGGATTCAGGTACGATGATTCTAAGTGAAATAAGTCACACAGAAAAAGAAACATCATAAGATATCACTAATACACGGAATGTAAACTTGGCTACACAGGAACTGAATTACAAAACAGAATAGGGTCTCAAATGTAGAAAACCAACTTATGCTTGCTTAAGGGGAAAGGTGAGTTGGAGTGCTGCATAAAACCAGAGATTGAAATTAGCACAGATACCTTTCCATAAGCCAAATATGTAATAGCCAAGAGCTACTGCTTGCTGAACGAAGTGGACACAACACCCCATATTAAACGCCTAAGAATGTACTTGACTAGTAAGAAACTTAAAACCTATGGATTTATATGTCTCCGAAAGAGAATCAAGCATGTGTACAGCGGCATAAACGCAGCAGTGATAGGATTGGTGAGGTTCAGTGAGCAAATGCAGACCCTTTGAAGTCATATTGCATGGTACCCATTCCATGGGTCTCAACTCTCCAGGTTTAAGGGATTCTTCCTTCAGCTAAAACATGCATGTGGAACCCAGAGGATGATCTACCGTGTGATCGGGAAACGTGTTCTAATGTGTCTCAGTTTTCATCCCCTGGTACTCGGGTGCAACATTCCAGATGCTTTACTAACACTCTCCCCACTTGGAGAGTCAGTGCCTTTAACCTCCTGTTTGGCCCAGTTTGCAATTTCTGCGGAAAATGAACAGGAATAGGGAGAACCAATGAGAGACTAGCTGGAGGTGTCTGGACAGGTAAATTTAACTCTCATTTCCCACCAAGAAGAGGAATTAACCAAAGGCTCAGCGAGCCATGCCGGAACCACACTAGGGCCTGAAGCAATCCTGCGGTGTTGCGGCCAGCTCACAAGAAAGCGAGTTGAAGAAAGGAGCTCAGGGTCCCTGTAATTCACACACCTGCAGAGTTCTAAATGACAGCTATCGTCCAAAAATATATTGAATTAAGGCTGCCAAGAGGACTTGAAAGCGGGGCAGAATTGCAGGAAACCGATTTCAGGAGGTAGACTGGAATTGCATGTAAAGCATAGGAAAAGAGGCAGAACGTCCACAATGATGCACTTGGCCAAAAAGGGCGTATGCGTTTTTTCCTGAATATATTCAGGAAAAAACGCATACGCCCTTTTTGGCCAACCAAGCAAGCTTGCAAAGGAAATCTGCACTACAATGAAGTCTCACTGCCCCCCGGTCAAAAGGGCCATCTGAAAAAAGTGTAAAATCCAGAAAGGCAGGACAGGCCATGGAGAACTGGGAGCCTTGTTATGCTGATGGGCATGATGTAAATTGCCAACAGCCACTCTGGAGAAGTGTATGGTGTTTCCTGAAACATCTAAAAAACAAAGCAACAGAGCCTAGGGCACTTCCACTTATGGTCCTATAGCTTAGGGAAATTAAAATAAAAAAGACACAGCCACCCCAAAGTTTGGGACGGCTCTGTTTACAAGGACCTCATTTCCGGTACAAGTTCAATATCGCAGAAAGCGAAAAATGGATAAAGAAGTTGTGGTACTAACGTACAATGCAATATCACTCAGCAATGAAATCTCTGTCATCAGGCCCATAGCAGCATAATGAGTGGATTCAGGTACGATGATTCTAAGTGAAATAAGTCACACAGAAAAAGAAACATCATAAGATATCACTAATACACGGAATGTAAACTTGGCTACACAGGAACTGAATTACAAAACAGAATAGGGTCTCAAATGTAGAAAACCAACTTATGCTTGCTTAAGGGGAAAGGTGAGTTGGGGTGCTGCATAAAACCAGAGATTGAAATTAGCACAGATACCTTTCCATAAGCCAAATATGTAATAGCCAAGAGCTACTGCTTGCTCAACGAAGTGGACACAACACCCCATATTAAACGCCTAAGAATGTACTTGACTAGTAAGAAACTTAAAACCTATGGATTTATATGTCTCCGAAAGAGAATCAAGCATGTGTACAGCGGCATAAACGCAGCAGTGATAGGATTGGTGAGGTTCAGTGAGCAAATGCAGACCCTTTGAAGTCATATTGCATGGTACCCATTCCATGGGTCTCAACTCTCCAGGTTTAAGGGATTCTTCCTTCAGCTAAAACATGCATGTGGAACCCAGAGGATGATCTACCGTGTGATCGGGAAACGTGTTCTAATGTGTCTCAATTTTCATCCCCTGGTACTCGGGTGCAACATTCCAGATGCTTTACTAACACTCTCCCCACTTGGAGAGTCAGTGCCTTTAACCTCCTGTTTGGCCCAGTTTGCAATTTCTGTGGAAAATGAACAGGAATAGGGAGAACCAATGAGAGACTAGCTGGAGGTGTCTGGACAGGTAAATTTAACTCTCATTTCCCACCAAGAAGAGGAATTAACCAAAGGCTCAGCGAGCCATGCCGGAACCACACTAGGGCCTGAAGCAATCCTGCGGTGTTGCGGCCAGCTCACAAGAAAGCGAGTTGAAGAAAGGAGCTCAGGGGCCCTGTAATTCACACACCTGCAGAGTTATAAATGACAGCTATCGTCCAAAAATATATTGAAGTAAGGCTGCCAAGAGGACTTGAAAGCGGGGCAGAATTGCAGGAAACCGATTTCAGGAGGTAGACTGGAATTGCATGTAAAGCATAGGAAAAGAGGCAGAACGTCCACAATGATGCACTTGGCCAAAAAGGGCGTATGCGTTTTTTCCTGAATATATTCAGGAAAAAACGCATACGCCCTTTTTGGACAACCAAGCAAGCTTGCAAAGGAAATCTGCACTACAATGAAGTCTCACTGCCCCCCGGTCAAAAGGGCCATCTGAAAAAAGTGTAAAATCCAGAAAGGCAGGAGAGGCCATGGAGAACTGGGAGCCTTGTTATGCTGATGGGCATGATGTAAATTTCCAACAGCCACTCTGGAGAAGTGTATGGTGTTTCCTGAAACATCTAAAAAACAAAGCAACAGAGCCTAGGGCACTTCCACTTATGGTCCTATAGATTAGGGAAATTAAAATCAAAAAGACACAGCCACCAGTAAGTTTGGGACGGCTCTGTTTACAAGAACCTCGTTTACGGTACAAGTTCAATATCGCAGAAAGCGAAAAATGGATAAAGAAGTTGTGGTACTTACGTACAATGCAATATCACTCAGCAATGAAATCTATGTCATCAGGCCAGTAGCAGCATAATGAGTGGATTCAGGTACGATGACTCTAAGTGAAATAAGTCACACAGAAAAAGAAACATCATAAGATATCACTAATACACGGAATGTAAACTTGGCTACACAGGAACTGAATTACAAAACAGAATAGGGTCTCAAATGTAGAAAACCAACTTATGCTTGCTTATGGGGAAAGGTGAGTTGGGGTGCTGCATAAAACCAGAGATTGAAATTACCACAGATACCTTTCCATAAGCCAAATATGTAATAGACAAGAGCTACTGTTTGCTCAATGAAGTGGACTCAACACCCCATATTAAACGCCTAAGAATATACCTGAGTAGTAAGAATCTTAAAACCTATGGATTTATATGTCTTCGAAAGAGAATCAAGCGTGTGTACAGTGGCATAAACGCAGCAGTGATAGGATTGGTGAGGTTCGGTGAGCAAATGCAGACCCTTTGAAGTCATATTGCATGGTACCCATTCCATGGTTCTCAACTCTCCAGGTTTAAGGGATTCTTCCTTCAGCTAAAACATGCATGTGGAACCCAGAGGATGATCCACCGTGTGATCGGGAAACGTGTTCAAATGTGTCTCAGTTTTCGTCCCCTGGTACTCGGGTGCAACATTCCAGACGCTTTACTAACACTCTCCCCACTTGGATAGTCAGTGCCTTTAACCTCCTGTTTGGCCCAGTTTGCAATTTCTGCGGAAAATGAACAGGAATAGGGAGAACCAATGAGAGACTAGCTGGAGGAGTCTGGACAGGCAAATTTAACTCTCATTTCCCAACAGGAAGAGGAATTAACCAAAGGCTCAGCGAGCCATGCCGGAACCACACTAGGGCCTGAAGCAATCCTGTGGTGTTGCGGCCAGCTCACAAGAAAGCGAGTTGAAGAAAGGAGCTCAGGGTCCCTGTAATTCACACACCTGCAGAGTTCTAAATGACAGCTATCGTCCAAAAATATATTGAAGTAAGGCTGCCAAGAGGACTTGAAAGCGGGGCAGAATTGCAGGAAACCGATTTCAGGAGGTAGACTGGAATTGCATGTAAAGCATAGGAAAAGAGGCAGAACGTCCACAATGATGCACTTGGCCAAAAAGGGCGTATGCGTTTTTTCCTGAATATACTCAGGAAAAAACGCATACGTCCTTTTTGGCCAACCAAGCAAGCTTGCAAAGGAAATCTGCACTACAATGAAGTCTCACTGCCCCCCGGTCAAAAGGGACATCTGAAAAAAGTGTAAAATCCAGAAAGGCAGGACAGGCCATGGAGAACTGGGAGCCTTGTTATGCTGATGGGCGTGATGTAAATTGCCAACAGGCACTCTGGAGAAGTGTATGGTGTTTCCTGAAACATCTAAAAAACAAAGCAACAGAGCCTAGGGCACTTCCACTTATGGTCCTATAGCTTAGGGAAATTAAAATCAAAAAGACACAGCCACCCCAAAGTTTGGGACGGCTCTGTTTACAAGAACCTCGTTTCCGGTACAAGTTCAATATCGCAGAAAGCGAAAAATGGATAAAGAAGTTGTGGTACTAACGTACAATGCAATATCACTCAGCAATGAAATCTCTGTCATCAGGCCCATAGCAGCATAATGAGTGGATTCAGGTACGATGATTCTAAGTGAAATAATTCACACAGAAAAAGAAACATCATAAGATATCACTAATACACGGAATGTAAACTTGGCTACACAGGAACTGAATTACAAAACAGAATAGGGTCTCAAATGTAGAAAACCAACTTATGCTTGCTTAAGGGGAAAGGTGAGTTGGGGTGCTGCATAAAACCAGAGATTGAAATTAGCACAGATACCTTTCCATAAGCCAAATATGTAATAGCCAAGAGCTACTGCTTGCTCAACGAAGTGGACTCAACACCCCATATTAAACGCCTAAGAATATACTTGACTAGTAAGAATCTTAAAACCTATGGATTTATATGTCTCCGAAAGAGAATCAAGCATGTGTACAGCGGCATAAACGCAGCAGTGATAGGATTGGTGAGGTTCGGTGAGCAAATGCAGACCCTTTGAAGTCATATTGCATGGTACCCATTCCATGGTTCTCAACTCTCCAGGTTTAAGGGATTCTTCCTTCAGCTAAAACATGCATGTGTAACCCAGAGGATGATCCACCGTGTGATCGGGAAACGTGTTCAAATGTGTCTCAGTTTTCGTCCCCTGGTACTCGGGTGCAACATTCCAGACGCTTTACTAACACTCTCCCCACTTGGAGAGTCAGTGCCTTTAACCTCCTGTTTGGCCCAGTTTGCAATTTCTGCGGAAAATGAACAGGAATAGGGAGAAGCAATGAGAGACTAGCTGGAGGAGTCTGGACGGGCAAATTTAACTCTCATTTCCCACCAGGAAGAGGAATTAACCAAAGGCTCAGCGAGCCATGCCGGAACCACTCTAGGGCCTGAAGCAATCCTGCGGTGTTGCGGCCAGCTCACAAGAAAGCGAGTTGAAGAAAGGAGCTCAGAGGCCCTGTAATTCACACACCTGCAGAGTTCTAAATGACAGCTATCGTCCAAAAATATATTGAAGTAAGGCTGCCAAGAGGACTTGAAAGCGGGGCAGAATTGCAGGAAACTGATTTCAGGAGGTAGACTGGAATTGCATGTAAAGCATAGGAAAAGAGGCAGAACGTCCACAATGATGCACTTGGCCAAAAAGGGCGTATGCGTTTTTTCCTGAATATATTCAGGAAAAAACGCATACGCCCTTTTTGGCCAACCAAGCAAGCTTGCAAAGGAAATCTGCACTACAATGAAGTCTCACTGCCCCCCGGTCAAAAGGGCCATCTGAAAAAAGTGTAAAATCCAGAAAGGCAGGACAGGCCATGGAGAACTGGGAGCCTTGTTATGCTGATGGGCATGATGTAAATTGCCAACAGCCACTCTGGAGAAGTGTATGGTGTTTCCTGAAACATCTAAAAAACAAAGCAATAGAGCCTAGGGCACTTCCACTTATGGTCCTATAGATTAGGGAAATTAAAATCAAAAAGACACAGCCACCAGTAAGTTTGGGACGGCTCTGTTTACAAGAACCTCGTTTACGGTACAAGTTCAATATCGCAGAAAGCGAAAAATGGATAAAGAAGTTGTGGTACTTACGTACAATGCAATATCACTCAGCAATGAAATCTATGTCATCAGGCCAGTAGCAGCATAATGAGTGGATTCAGGTACGATGATTCTAAGTGAAATAAGTCACACAGAAAAAGAAACATCATAAGATATCACTAATACACGGAATGTAAACTTGGCTACACAGGAACTGAATTACAAAACAGAATAGGGTCTCAAATGTAGAAAACCAACTTATGCTTGCTTATGGGGAAAGGTGAGTTGGGGTGCTGCATAAAACCAGAGATTGAAATTACCACAGATACCTTTCCATAAGCCAAATATGTAATAGACAAGAACTACTCCTTGCTCAACGAAGTGGACTCAACACCCCATATTAAAAGCCTAAGAATATACCTGACTAGTAAGAATCTTAAAAGCTATGGATTTATATGTCTCTGAAAGAGAAACAAGCGTGTGTACAGCGGCATAAACGCAGCAGTGATAGGATTGGTGAGGTTCGGTGAGCAAATGCAGACCCTTTGAAGTCGTATTGCATGGTACCCATTCCATGGTTCTCAACTCTCCAGGTTTAAGGGATTCTTCCTTCAGCTAAAACATGCATGTGGAACCCAGAGTATGATCCACCGTGTGATCGGGAAACGTGTTCAAATGTGTCTCAGTTTTCGTCCCCTGCTACTCGGGTGCAACATTCCAGACACTTTACTAACACTCTCCCCACTTGCAGAGTCAGTGCCTTTAAACTCCTGTTTGGCCCAGTTTGCAATTTCTGTGGAAAATGAACAGGAATAGGGAGAACCAATGAGAGACTAGCTGGAGGTGTCTGGACGGGCAAATTTAACTCTCATTTCCCACCAGGAAGAGGAATTAACCAAAGGCTCAGCGAGCCATGCCGGAACCACACTAGGGCCTGAAGCAATCCTGCGGTGTTGCGGCCAGCTCACAAGAAAGCCAGTTGAAAAAAGGAGCTCAGGGGCACTGTAATTCACAAACCTTCAGAGTTCTAAATGACAGCTATCGTCCAAAAATATATTGAAGTAAGGCTGCCAAGAGGACTTGAAAGCAGGGCAGAATTGCAGTAAACCGACTTCAGGAGGTAGACTGGAATTGCATGTAAAGCATAGGAAAAGAGGCAGACCGTCCACAATGATGCACTTGGCCAAAAAGGGCTTATGCGTTTTTTCCTGAATATATTCAGGAAAAAACGCATACGTCCTTTTTGGCCAACCAAGCAAGCTTGCAAAGGAAATCTGCACTACAATGAAGTCTCACTGCCCCCCGGTCAAAAGGGCCATCTGAAAAACCTGTAAAATCCAGAAAGGCAGGACAGGCCATGGAGAACTGGGAGCCTTCTTATGCTGATGGGCGGGATGTAAATTGCCAACAGCCCCTCTGGAGAAGTGTATGGTGTTTCCTTAAACATCTAAAAAACAAAGCAACAGAGCCTAGGGCACTTCCACTTATGGTCCTATAGCTTAGGGAAATTAAAATCAAAAAGACACAGCCACCCCAAAGTTTGGGTCGGCTCTGTTTACAAGAACCTCGTTTATGGTACAAGTTCAATATCGCAGAAAGCGAAAAATGGATAAAGAAGTTGTGGTAATTACGTACAATGCAATATCACTCAGCAATGAAATCTATGTCATCAGGCCAGTAGCAGCATAATGAGTGGATTCAGGTACGATGATTCTAAGTGAAATAAGTCACACAGAAAAAGAAACATCATAAGGTATCACTAATACACGGAATGTAAACTTGGCTACACAGGAACTGAATTACAAAACAGAATAGGGTCTCAAATGTAGAAAACCAACTTATGCTTTCTTAAGGGGAAAGGTGAGTTGGGGTGCTGCATAAAACCAGAGATTGAAATTAGCACAGATACCTTTCCATAAGCCAAATATGTAATAGACAAGAGCTACTGCTTGCTCAACGAAGTGGACTCAACACCCCATATTAAACGCCTAAGAATATACCTGACTAGTAAGAATCTTAAAACCTATGGATTTATATGTCTCCGAAAGAGAATCCAGCGTGTGTACAGCGGCATAAAGGCAGCAGTGATAGGATTGGTGAGGTTCGGTGAGCAAATGCAGACCCTTTGAAGTCATATTGCATGGTACCCATTCCATGGTTCTCAACTCTCCAGGTTTAAGGGATTCTTCCTTCAGCTAAAACATGCATGTGGAACCCAGAGTATGATCCACCGTGTGATCGGGAAACGTGTTCAAATGTGTCTCAGTTTTCGTCCCCTGGTACTCGGATGCAACATTCCAGACGCTTTACTAACACTCTCCCCACTTGGAGAGTCAGTGCCTTTAACCTCCTGTTTGGCCCAGTTTGCAATTTTTGTGGAAAATGAACAGGAATAGGGAGAACCAATGAGAGACTAGCTGGAGGTGTCTGGACGGGCAAATTTAACTCTCATTTCCCACCAGGAAGAGGAATTAACCAAAGGCTCAGCGAGCCATGCTGGAACCACACTAGGGCCTGAAGCAATCCTGCGGTGTTGTGGCCAGCTCACAAGAAAGCGAGTTGAAGAAAGGAGCTCAGGGGCACTGTAATTCACAAACCTGCAGAGTTATCAATGACAGCTATCGTCCAAAAATATATTGAAGTAAGGCTGCCAAGAGGACTTGAAAGCGGGGCAGAATTGCAGGAAACCGATTTCAGGAGGTAGACTGGAATTGCATGTAAAGCATATGAAAAGAGGCAGAACGTCCACAATGATGCACTTGGCCAAAAAGGGCGTATGCGTTTTTTCCTGAATATATTCAGGAAAAAACGCATACGCCCTTTTTGGCCAACCAAGCAAGCTTGCAAAGGAAATCTGCACTACAATGAAGTCTCACTGCCCCCCGGTCAAAAGGGCCATCTGAAAAAAGTGTAAAATCCAGAAAGGCAGGAGAGGCCATGGAGAACTGGGAGCCTTGTTATGCTGATGGGCGGGATGTAAATTGCCAACAGCCACTCTGGAGAAGTGTATGGTGTTTCCTGAAACATCTAAAAAACAAAGCAACAGAGCCTAGGGCACTTACACTCATGGTCCTATAGATTAGGGAAATTAAAATAAAAAAGACACAGCCACCCCAAAGTTTGGGACGGCTCTGTTTACAAGAACCTCATTTACGGTACAAGTTCAATATCGCAGAAAGCGAAAAATGGATAAAGAAGTTGTGGTACTTACGTACAATGCAATATCACTCAGCAATGAAATCTATGTCATCAGGCCCGTAGCAGCATAATGAGTGAATTCAGGTACGATGATTCTAAGTGAAATAAGTCACACAGAAAAAGAAACATCATAAGATATCACTAATACACGGAATGTAAACTTGGCTACACAGGAACTGAATTACAAAACAGAATAGGGTCTCAAATGTAGAAAACCAACTTATGCTTGCTTAAGGGGAAAGGTGAGTTGGGGTGCTGCATAAAACCAGAGATTGAAATTAGCACAGATACATTTCCATAAGTCAAATATGTAATAGACAAGAGCTACTGCTTGCTCAACGAAGTGGACACAACACCCCATATTAAACGCCTAAGAATATACCTGACTAGTAAGAATCTTAAAGCCTATGGATTTATATGTCTCCGAAAGAGAATCAAGCGTGTGTACAGCAGCATAAACGCAGCAGTGATAGGATTGGTGAGGTTCGGTGAGCAAATGCAGACCCTTTGAAGTCATATTGCATGGTACCCATTCCATGCGTCTCAACTCTCCAGGTAAGGGATTCTTCCTTCAGCTAAAACATGCATGTGGAACCCAGAGTATGATCCACCGTGTGATCGGGAAACGTGTTCATATGTGTCTCAGTTTTCGTCCCCTGGTACTCGGGTGCAACATTCCAGACGCTTTACTAACACTCTCCCCACTTGGAGAGTCAGTGCCTTTAACCTCCTGTTTGGCCCAGTTTGCAATTTCTGTGGAAAATTAACAGGAATAGGGAGAACCAATGACAGACTAGCTGGAGGTGTCTGGACGGGCAAATTTAACTCTCATTTCCCAACAGGAAGAGGAATTAACCAAAGGCTCAGCGAGCCATGCCGAAACCACACTAGGGCCTGAAGCAATCCTGCGGTGTTGCGGCCAGCTCACAAGAAAGCGAGTTGAAGAAAGAAGCTCAGGGGCACTGTAATTCACAAACCTGCAGAGTTATAAATGACAGCTATCGTCCAAAAATATATTGAAGTAAGGCTGCCAAGAGGACTTGAAAGCGGGGCAGAATTGCAGGAAACCGATTTCAGGAGGTAGACTGGAATTGCATGAAAAGCATAGGAAAAGAGGCAGAACGTCCACAATGATGCACTTGGCCAAAAAGGACGTATGCGTTTTTTCCTGAATATATTCAGGAAAAAACGCATACGCCCTTTTTGGCCAACCAAGCAAGCTTGCAAAGGAAATCTGCACTACAATGAAGTCTCACTGCCCCCCGGTCAAAAGGGCCATCTGAAAAAAGTGTAAAATCCAGAAAGGCAGGACAGACCATGGAGAACTGGGAGCCTACTTAGGCTGATGGGCGGGATGTAAATTGCCAACAGCCACTCTGGAGAAGTGTATGGTGTTTCCTGAAACATCTGAAAAACAAAGCAACAGAGCCTAGGGCACTTCCATTTTTGGTCCTATAGATTAGGGAAATTAAAATCAAAAAGACACAGCCACCCCAAAGTTTGGGACAGCTCTGTTTACAAGAACCTCATTTACGATACAAGTTCAATATCGCAGAAAGCGAAAAATGGATAAAGAAGTTGTGGTACTTACGTACAATGAAATATCACTCAGCAATGAAATCTATGTCATCAGGCCAGTAGCATCATAATGAGTGGATTCAGGTACGATGATTCTAAGTAAAATAAGTCACACAGAAAAAGAAACATCATAAGGTATCACTAATACACGGAATGTAAACTTGGCTACACAGGAACTGAATTACAAAACAGAATAGGGTCTCAAATGTAGAAAACCAACTTATGCTTGCTTAAGGGGAAAGGTGAGTTGGGGTGCTGCATAAAACCAGAGATTGAAATTAACACAGATACCTTTCCATAAGCCAAATATGTAATAGACAAGAGCTACTGCTTGCTCAACGAAGTGGACTCAACACCCCATATTAAACGCCTAAGAATATACCTGATTAGTAAGAATCTTAAAACCTATGGATTTATATGTCTCCGAAAGAGAATCCAGCGTGTGTACAGCGGCATAAACGCAGCAGTGATAGGATTGGTGAGGTTCGGTGAGCAAATGCAGACCCTTTGAAGTCATATTGCATGGTACCCATTAGATGGTTCTCAACTCTCCAGGTTTAAGGGATTCTTCCTTCAGCTAAAACATGCATGTGGAACCCAGAGTATGATCCACCATGTGATCGGGAAACGTGTTCAAATGTGTCTCAGTTTTCGTCCCCTGGTACTCGGGTGCAACATTCCAGACGCTTTACTAACACTCTCCCCACTTGGAGAGTCAGCGCCTTTAACCTCCTGTTTGGCCCAGTGTGCAATTTCTGCGGAAAATGTAAAGGAATAGGGAGAACCAATGAGAGACTAGCTGGAGGTGTCTGGACGGGCAAATTTAACTCTCATTTCCCACCAGGAAGAGGAATTAACAAAAGGCTCAGCGAGCCATGCCGGAACCACACTAGGGCCTGAAGCAATCCTGCGGTGTTGCGGCCAGCTCACAAGAAAGCCAGTTGAAAAAAGGAGCTCAGGGGCACTGTAATTCACAAAATTTCAGAGTTATAAATGACAGCTATCGTCCAAAAATATATTGAAGTAAGGCTGCCAAGAGGACTTGAAAGCGGGGAAGAATTGCAGGAAACCGATTTCAGGAGGTAGACTGGAATTGCATGTAAAGCATAGGAAAAGAGGCAGAACGTCCACAATGATGCACTTGGCCAAAAAGGGCGTATGCGTTTTTTCCTGAATATATTCAGGAAAAAACGCATACACCATTTTTGGCCAACCAAGCAAGCTTGCAAAGGAAATCTGCACTACAATGAAGTCTCACTGCCCCCCGGTCAAAAGGGCCATATGAAAAAAGTGTAAAATCCAGAAAGGCAGGACAGGCCATGGAGAACTGGGAGCCTTCTTATGCTGACGGGCGGGATGTAAATTGCAAACAGCCACTCTGGAGAAGTGTATGGTGTTTCCTGAAATATCTAAAAAACAAAGCAACAGAGCCTAGGGCACTTCCACTTATGGTCCTATAGCTTAGGGAAATTAAAATCAAAAAGACACAGCCACCCCAAAGTTTGGGACGGCTCTGTTTACAAGAACCTCGTTTACGGTACAAGTTCAATATCGCAGAAAGCGAAAAATGGATAAAGAAGTTGTGGTACTTACGTACAATGCAATATCACTCAGCAATGAAATCTATGTCATCAGGCCAGTAGCAGCATAATGAGTGAATTCAGGTACGATGATTCTAACTAAAATAAGTCACACAGAAAAAGAAACATCATGAGGTATCACTAATACACGGAATGTAAACTTGGCTACACAGGAACTGAATTACAAAACAGAATAGGGTCTCAAATGTAGAAAACCAACTTATGCTTGCTTAAGGGGAAAGGTGAGTTGGGGTGCTGCATAAAACCAGAGATTGAAATTAGCACAGATACATTTCCATAAGTCAAATATGTAATAGACAAGAGCTACTGCTTGCTCAACGAAGTGGACTCAACACCCCATATTAAACGCCTAAGAATATACCTGACTAGTAAGAATCTTAAAGCCTATGGATTTATATGTCTCCGAAAGAGAATCAAGCGTGTGTACAGCGGCATAAACGCAGCAGTGATAGGATTGGTGAGGTTCGGTGAGCAAATGCAGACCCTTTGAAGTCATATTGCATGGTACCCATTCCATGCGTCTCAACTCTCCAGGTAAGGGATTCTTCCTTCAGCTAAAACATGCATGTGGAACCCAGAGTATGATCCACCGTGTGATCGGGAAACGTGTTCATATGTGTCTCAGTTTTCGTGCCCTGGTACTCGGGTGCAACATTCCAGACGCTTTACTAACACTCTCCCCACTTGGAGAGTCAGTGCCTTTAACCTCCTGTTTGGCCCAGTTTGCAATTTCTGTGGAAAATTAACAGGAATAGGGAGAACCAATGACAGACTAGCTGGAGGTGTCTGGACGGGCAAATTTAACTCTCATTTCCCACCAGGAAGAGGAATTAACCAAAGGCTCAGCGAGCCATGCCGAAACCACACTAGGGCCTGAAGCAATCCTGCGGTGTTGCAGCCAGCTCACAAGAAAGCGAGTTGAAGAAAGAAGCTCAGGGGCACTGTAATTCACAAACCTGCAGAGTTATAAATGACAGCTATCATCCAAAAATATATTGAAGTAAGGCTGCCAAGAGGACTTGAAAGCGGGGCAGAATTGCAGGAAACCAATTTCAGGAGGTAGACTGGAATTGCATGAAAAGCATAGGAAAAGAGGCAGAACGTCCACAATGATGCACTTGGCCAAAAAGGACGTATGCGTTTTTTCCTGAATATATTCAGGAAAAAACGCATACGCCCTTTTGGGCCAACCAAGCAAGCTTGCAAAGGAAATCTGCACTACAATGAAGTCTCACTGCCCCCCGGTCAAAAGGGCCATCTGAAAAAAGTGTAAAATCCAGAAAGGCAGGACAGGCCATGGAGAACTGAGAGCCTAGTTAGACTGATGGGCGGGATGTAAATTGCCAACAGCCACTCTGGAGAAGTGTATGGTGTTTCCTGAAACATCTAAAAAACAAAGCAACAGAGCCTAGGGAATTTCCACTTATGGTCCTATAGCTTAGGGAAATTAAAATCAAAAAGACACAGCCACCCCAAAGTTTGGGACGGCTCTGTTTACAAGAACCTCATTTACGGTACAAGTTCAATATCAGAGAAAGCGAAAAATGGATAAAGAAGTTGTGGTACTTACGTACAATGCAATACCACTCAGCAATGAAATCTATGTCATCAGGCCAGTAGCAGCATAATGAGTGGATTCAGGTACGATGATTCTAAGTGAAATAAGTCACACAGAAAAAGAAACATCATAAGATATCACTAATACACGGAATGTAAACTTGGCTACACAGGAACTGAATTACAAAACAGAATAGGGTCTCAAATGTAGAAAACCAACTTATGCTTGCTTAAGGGGAAAGGTGAGTTGGGGTGCTGCATAAAACCAGAGATTGAAATTAGCACAGATACCTTTCCATAAGCCAAATATGTAATAGACAAGAGCTACTGCTTGCTCAACGAAGTGGACTCAACACCCCATATTAAACGCCTAAGAATATACCTGACTAGTAAGAATCTTAAAACCTATGGATTAATATGTCTACGAAAGAGAATCAAGCGTGTGTACAGCGGCATAAACGCAGCAGTGATAGGATTGGTGAGGTTCGGTGAGCAAATGCAGACCCTTTGAAGTCATATTGCATGGTACCCATTCCATGGTTCTCAACTCTCCAGGTTTAAGGGATTCTTCCTTCAGCTAAAACATGCATGTGGAACCCAGAGTATGATCCACCGTGTGATCGGGAAACGTGTTCAAATGTGTCTCAGTTTTCGTCCCCTGGTACTCGGGTGCAACATTCCAGATGCTTTACTAACACTCTCCCCACTTGGAGAGTCAGTGCCTTTAAACTCCTGTTTGGCCCAGTTTGCAATTTCTGCGGAAAATGAACAGGAATAGGGAGAACCAATGAGAGACTAGCTGGAGGTGTCTGGACGGGCAAATTTAACTCTCATTTCCCACCAGGAAGAGGAATTAACCAAAGGCTCAGTGAGCCGTGCCGGAACCACACTAGGGCCTGAAGCAATCCTGCGGTGTTGCGGCCAGCTCACAAGAAAGCGAGTTGAAGAAAGTAGCTCAGGGGCACTGTAATTCACAAACCTTCAGAGTTCTAAATGACAGCTATCGTCCAAAAATATATTGAAGTAAGGCTGCCAAGAGGACTTGAAAGCGGGGCAGAATTGCAGGAAACCGTTTTCAGGAGGTAGACTGGAATTGCATGTAAAGCATAGGAAAAGAGGCAGAACGTCCACAATGATGCACTTGGCCAAAAAGGGCGTATGCGTTTTTTCCTGAATATATTCAGGAAAAAACGCATACGCCCTTTTTGGCCAACCAAGCAAGCTTGCAAAGGAAATCTGCACTACAATGAAGTCTCACTGCCCCCCGGTCTAAAGGGCCATCTGAAAAAAGTGTAAAATCCAGAAAGGCAGGACAGACCATGGAGAACTGGGAGCCTACTTAGGCTGATGGGCGGGATGTAAATTGCCAACAGCCACTCTGGAGAAGTGTATGGTATTTCCTGAAACATCTGAAAAACAAAGCAACAGAGCCTAGGGCACTTCCATTTTTGGTCCTATAGATTAGGGAAATTAAAATCAAAAAGACACAGCCACCCCAAAGTTTGGGACAGCTCTGTTTACAAGAACCTCGTTTACGGTACAAGTTCAATATCGCAGAAAGCGAAAAATGGATAAAGAAGTTGTGGTACTTACGTACAATGCAATATCACTCAGCAATGAAATCTATGTCATCAGGCCAGTAGCAGCATAATGAGTGGATTCAGGTACGATGATTCTAAGTGAAATAAGTCACACAGAAAAAGAAACATCATAAGGTATCACTCGTACACGGAATGTAAACTTGGCTACACAGGAACTGAATTACAAAACAGAATAGGGTCTCAAATGTAGAAAACCAACTTATGCTTGCTTAAGGGGAAAGGTGAGTTGGGGTGCTGCATAAAACCAGAGATTGAAATTAACACAGATACCTTTCCATAAGCCAAATATGTAATAGACAAGAGCTACTGCTTGCTCAACGAAGTGGACTCAACACCCCATATTAAACGCCTAAGAATATACCTGACTAGTAAGAATCTTAAGACCTATGGATTTATATGTCTCCGAAAGAGAATCCAGCGTATGTACAGCGGCATAAACGCAGCAGTGATAGGATTGGTGAGGTTCGGTGAGCAAATGCAGACCCTTTGAAGTCATATTGCATGGTACCCATTCCATGGGTCTCAACTCTCCAGGTTTAAGGGATTCTTCCTTCAGCTAAAACATGCATGTGGAACCCAGAGTATGATCCACCGTGTGATCGGGAAACGTGTTCAAATGTGTCTCAGTTTTCGTCCCCTGGTACTCGGGTGCAACATTCCAGATGCTTTACTAACACTCTCCCCACTTGGAGAGTCAGTGCCTTTAACCTCCTGTTTGGCCCAGTTTGCAATTTTTGTGGAAAATGAACAGGAATAGGGAGAACCAATGAGAGACTAGCTGGAGGTGTCTGGACGGGCAAATTTAACTCTCATTTCCCACCAGGAAGAGGAATTAACCAAAGGCTCACTGAGATATGCCGGAACCACACTAGGGCCTGAAGCAATCCTGCGGTGTTGCGGCCAGCTCACAAGAAAGCGAGTTGAAGAAAGGAGCTCAGGGGCACTGTCATTCACAAACCTGCAGAGTTATAAATGACAGCTATCGTCCAAAAATATATTGAAGTAAGGCTCCCAAGAGGACTTGAAAGCGGGGCAGAATTGCAGGAAACCGGTTTCAGGAGGTAGACTGGAATTGCATATAAAGCATAGGAAAAGAGGCAGAACGTCCACAATGATGCACTTGGCCAAAAGGGCGTATGCGTTTTATCCTGAATATATTCAGGAAAAAACGCATACGCCCTTTTTGGCCACCCAAGCAAGCTTGCAAAGGAAATCTGCACTACAATGAAGTCTCACTGCCCCCCGGTCAAAAGGGCCATCTGAAAAAAGTGTAAAATCCAGAAAGGCAGGACAGGCCATGGAGAACTGGGAGCCTTCTTATGCTGATGCGCGGGATGTAAATTTCCAACAGCCACTCTGGAGAAGTGTATGGTGTTTCCTGAAACATCTAAAAAACAAAGCAACAGAGCCTAGGGCACTTCCACTTATGGTCCTATAGCTTAGGGAAATTAAAATCAAAAAGACACAGCCACCCCAAAGTTTGGGACGGCTCTGTTTACAAGAACCTCGTTTACGGTACAAGTTCAATATCACAGAAAGCGAAAAATGGATAAAGAAGTTGTGGTACTTACGTACAATGCAATATCACTCAGCAATGAAATCTATGTCATCAGGCCAGTAGCAGCATAATGAGTGGATTCAGGTACGATGATTCTAAGTGAAATAAGTCACACAGAAAAAGAAACATCATAAGGTATCACTAATACACGGAATGTAAACTTGGCTACACAGGAACTGAAGTACAAAACAGAATAGGGTCTCAAATGTAGAAAACCAACTTATGCTTGCTTAAGGGGAAAGGTGAGTTGGGGTGCTGCATAAAACCAGAGATTGAAATTAGCACAGATACCTTTCCATAAGCCAAATATGTAATAGACAAGAGCTACTGCTTGCTCAACGAAGTGGACTCAACACCCCATATTAAACGCCTAAGAATATACCTGACTAGTAAGAATCTTAAAGCCTATGGATTTATATGTCTCCGAAAGAGAATCAAGCGTGTGTACAGCAGCATAAACGCAGCAGTGATAGGATTGGTGAGGTTCGGTGAGCAAATGCAGACCCTTTGAAGTCATATTGCATGGTACCCATTCCATGCGTCTCAACTCTCCAGGTAAGGGATTCTTCCTTCAGCTAAAACATGCATGTGGAACCCAGAGTATGATCCACCGTGTGATCGGGAAACGTGTTCATATGTGTCTCAGTTTTCGTCCCCTGGTACTCGGGTGCAACATTCCAGACGCTTTACTAACACTCTCCCCACTTGGAGAGTCAGTGCCTTTAACCTCCTGTTTGGCCCAGTTTGCAATTTCTGTGGAAAATTAACAGGAATAGGGAGAACCAATGACAGACTAGCTGGAGGTGTCTGGATGGGCAAATTTAACTCTCATTTCCCACCAGGAAGAGGAATTAACCAAAGGCTCAGCGAGCCATGCCGAAACCACACTAGGGCCTGAAGCAATCCTGCGGTGTTGCGGCCAGCTCACAAGAAAGCGAGTTGAAGATAGAAGCTCAGGGGCACTGTAATTGACAAACCTGCAGAGTTATAAATGACAGCTATCGTCCAAAAATATATTGAAGTAAGGCTGCCAAGAGGACTTGAAAGCGGGGCAGAATTGCAGGAAACCGATTTCAGGAGGTAGACTGGAATTGCATGAAAAGCATAGGAAAAGAGGCAGAACGTCCACAATGATGCACTTGGCCAAAAAGGACGTATGCGTTTTTTCCTGAATATATTCAGGAAAAAACGCATACGCCCTTTTTGGCCAACCAAGCAAGCTTGCAAAGGAAATCTGCACTACAATGAAGTCTCACTGCCCCCCGGTCAAAAGGGCCATCTGAAAAAAGTGTAAAATCCAGAAAGGCAGGACAGGCCATGGAGAACTGGGAGCCTAGTTAGACTGATGGGCGGGATGTAAATTGCCAACAGCCACTCTGGAGAAGTGTATGGTGTTTCCTGAAACATCTAAAAAACAAAGCAACAGAGCCTAGGGCACTTCCACTTATGGTCCTATAGATTAGGGAAATTAAAATCAAAAAGACACAGCCACCCCAAAGTTTGGGACGGCTCTGTTTATAAGAACCTCATTTACGGTACAAGTTCAATATTGCAGAAAGCGAAAAATGGATAAAGAAGTTGTGGTACTTATGTACAATGCAATACCACTCAGCAATGAAATCTATGTCATCAGGCCAGTAGCAGCATAATGAGTGGATTCAGGTACGATGATTCTAAGTGAAATAAGTCACACAGAAAAAGAAACACCATAAGATATCACTAATACACGGAATGTAAACTTGCCTACACAGGAACTGAATTACAAAACAGAATAGGGTCTCAAATGTAGAAAACCAACTTATGCTTGCTTAAGGGGAAAGGTGAGTTGGGGTGCTGCATAAAACCAGAGATTGAAATTAGCACAGATACCTTTCCATAAGACAAATATGTAATAGACAAGAGGTACTCCTTGCTCAACGAAGTGGACTCAACACACCATATTAAACGCCTAAGAATATACCTGACTAGTAAGCATCTTAAAACCTATAGATTTATATGTCTCCGAAAGAGAATCAAGCGTGTGTACAGCGGCATAAACGCAGCAGTGAAAGGATTGGTGAGGTTCGGTGAGCAAATGAAGACCCTTTGAAGTCATATTGCATGGTACCCATTCCATGGTTCTCAACTCTCCAGGTTTAAGGGATTCTTCCTTCAGCTAAAACATGCATGTGGAACCCAGAGTATGATCCACCGTGTGATCGGGAAACGTGTTCAAATGTGTCTCAGTTTTCGTCCCCTGGTACTCGGGTGCAACATTCCAGATGCTTTACTAACACTCTCCCCACTTGGAGAGTCAGTGCCTTTAATCTGCTGTTTGGCCCAGTTTGCAATTTCTGCGGAAAATGAACAGGAATAGGGAGAACCAATGAGAGACTAGCTGGAGGTGTCTGGATGGGCAAATTTAACTCTCATTTCCCACCAGGAAGAGGAATTAACCAAAGGCTCAGCATGCCATGCCAGTATCACACTAAGGCCTGAAGCAATCCTGCAGTGTTGCGGCCAGCTCACAAGAAAGCGAGTTGAGGAAAGGAGCTCAGGGGCACTGTAATTCAAAAACCTGCAGAGATATAAATGACAGCTATCGTCCAAAAATATATTGAAGTAAGGCTGCCAAGAGGACTTGAAAGCGGGGCAGAATTGCAGGAAACCGATTTCAGGAGGTAGACTGGAATTGCATGTAAAGCATAGGAAAAGAGGCAGAACGTCCACAATGATGCACTTGGCGAAAAAGGGCGTATGCGTTTTTTCCTGAATATATTCAGGAAAAAACGCATACGCCCTTTTTGGCCAAGCAAGCAAGCTTGCAAAGGAAATCTGCACTACAATGAAGTCTCACTGCCCCCCGGTCAAAAGGGCCATCTGAAAAAAGTGTAAAATCCAGAAAGGCAGGACAGTCCATGGAGAACTGGGAGCCTTGTTATGCTGATGGGCGTGATGTAAATTGCGAACAGCCACTCTGGAGAAGTGTATGGTGTTTCCTGAAACATCTAGAAAACAAAGCAACAGAGCCTAGGGCACTTCCACTTATGGTCCTATAGCTTAGGGAAATTAAAATCAAAAAGACACAGCCACCCCAAAGTTTGGGACGGCTCTGTTTACAAGAACCTCGTTTACGGTACAAGTTCAATATCGCAGAAAGCGAAAAATGGATAAAGAAGTTGTGGTACTAACGTACAATGCAATATCACTCAGCAATTAAATCTATGTCATCAGGCCCATAGCAGCATAATGAGTGGATTCAGGTATGATGATTCTAAGTGAAATATGTCACACAGAAAAAGAAACATCATAAGATATCACTAATACACGGAATGTAAACTTGGCTACACAGGAACTGAATTACAAAACAGAATAGGGTCTCAAATGTAGAAAACCAACTTATGCTTGCTTAAGGGGAAAGGTGAGTTGGGGTGCTGCATAAAACCAGAGATTGAAATTAGCACAGATAACTTTCCATAAGCCAAATATGTAATAGACAAGAGCTACTGCTTGCTCAACGAAGTGGACTCAACACCCCATATTAAACGCCTAAGAATATACCTGACTAGTAAGAATCTTAAAACCTATGGATTTATATGTCTCCGAAAGAGAATCAAGCGTGTGTACAGCAGCATAAATGCAGCAGTGATAGGATTGGTGAGGTTCGGTGAGCAAATGCAGACCCTTTGAAGTCATATTGCATGGTACCCATTCCATGGTTCTCAACTCTCCAGGTTTAAGGGATTCTTCCTTCAGCTAAAACATGCATGTGGAACCCAGAGTATGATCCACCGTGTGATCGGGAAACGTGTTCAAATGTGTCTCAGTTTTCGTCCCCTGGTACTCGGGTGCAACATTCCAGATGCTTTACTAACACTCTCCCCACTTGGAGAGTCAGTGCCTTTAAACTCCTGTTTGGCCCAGTTTGCAATTTCTGCGGAAAATGAACAGGAATAGGGAGAACCAATGAGAGACTAGCTGGAGGTGTCTGGACGGGCAAATTTAACTCTCATTTCCCACCAGGAAGAGGAATTAACCAAAGGCTCAGCGAGCCGTGCCGGAACCACACTAGGGCCTGAAGCAATCCTGCGGTGTTGCGGCCAGCTCACAAGAAAGCGAGTTGAAGAAAGTAGCTCAGGGGCACTGTAATTCACAAACCTTCAGAGTTCTAAATGACAGCTATCGTCCAAAAATATATTGAAGTAAGGCTGCCAAGAGGACTTGAAAGCGGGGCAGAATTGCAGGAAACCGTTTTCAGGAGGTAGACTGGAATTGCATGTAAAGCATAGGAAAAGAGGCAGAACGTCCACAATGATGCACTTGGCCAAAAAGGGCGTATGCGTTTTTTCCTGAATATATTCAGGAAAAAACGCATACGCCCTTTTTGGCCAACCAAGCAAGCTTGCAAAGGAAATCTGCACTACAATGAAGTCTCACTGCCCCCCGGTCAAAAGGGCCATCTGAAAAAAGTGTAAAATCCAGAAAGGCAGGACAGACCATGGAGAACTGGGAGCCTACTTAGGCTGATGGGCGGGATGTAAATTGCCAACAGCCACTCTGGAGAAGTGTATGGTGTTTCCTGAAACATCTGAAAAACAAAGCAACAGAGCCTAGGGCACTTCCATTTTTGGTCCTATAGATTAGGGAAATTAAAATCAAAAAGACACAGCCACCCCAAAATTTGGGACAGCTCTGTTTACAAAAACCTCGTTTACGGTACAAGTTCAATATCGCAGAAAGCGAAAAATGGATAAAGAAGTTGTGGTACTTACGTACAATGCAATATCACTCAGCAATGAAATCTATGTCATCAGGCCAGTAGCAGCATAATGAGTGGATTCAGGTACGATGATTCTAAGTGAAATAAGTCACACAGAAAAAGAAACATCATAAGGTATCACTCGTACACGGAATGTAAACATGGCTACACAGGAACTGAATTACAAAACAGAATAGGGTCTCAAATGTAGAAAACCAACTTATGCTTGCTTAAGGGGAAAGGTGAGTTGGGGTGCTGCATAAAACCAGAGATTGAAATTAACACAGATACCTTTCCATAAGCCAAATATGTAATAGACAAGAGCTACTGCTTGCTCAACGAAGTGGACTCAACACCCCATATTAAACGCCTAAGAATATACCTGACTAGTAAGAATCTTAAGACCTATGGATTTATATGTCTCCGAAAGAGAATCCAGCGTATGTACAGCGGCATAAACGCAGCAGTGATAGGATTGGTGAGGTTCGGTGAGCAAATGCAGACCCTTTGAAGTCATATTGCATGGTACCCATTCCATGGGTCTCAACTCTCCAGGTTTAAGGGATTCTTCCTTCAGCTAAAACATGCATGTGGAACCCAGAGTATGATCCACCGTGTGATCGGGAAACGTGTTCAAATGTGTCTCAGTTTTCGTCCCCTGGTACTCGGGTGCAACATTCCAGATGCTTTACTAACACTCTCCCCACTTGGAGAGTCAGTGCCTTTAACCTCCTGTTTGGCCCAGTTTGCAATTTTTGTGGAAAATGAACAGGAATAGGGAGAACCAATGAGAGACTAGCTGGAGGTGTCTGGACGGGCAAATTTAACTCTCATTTCCCACCAGGAAGAGGAATTAACCAAAGACTCAGTGAGCCGTGCCGGAACCACACTAGGGCCTGAAGCAATCCTGCGGTGTTGCGGCCAGCTCACAAGAAAGCGAGTTGAAGAAAGGAGCTCAGGGGCACTGTAATTCACAAACCTTCAGAGTTCTAAATGACAGCTATCGTCCAAAAATATATTGAAGTAAGGCTGCCAAGAGGACTTGAAAGCGGGGCAGAATTGCAGGAAACCGTTTTCAGGAGGTAGACTGGAATTGCATGTAAAGCATAGGAAAAGAGGCAGAACGTCCACAATGATGCACTTGGCCAAAAAGGGCGTATGCGTTTTTTCCTGAATATATTCAGGAAAAAACGCATACGCCCTTTTTGGCCAACCAAGCAAGCTTGCAAAGGAAATCTGCACTACAATGAAGTCTCACTGCCCCCCGGTCAAAAGGGCCATCTGAAAAAAGTGTAAAATCCAGAAAGGCAGGACAGACCATGGAGAACTGGGAGCCTACTTAGGCTGATGGGCGGGATGTAAATTGCCAACAGCCACTCTGGAGAAGTGTATGGTGTTTCCTGAAACATCTGAAAAACAAAGCAACAGAGCCTAGGGCACTTCCATTTTTGGTCCTATAGATTAGGGAAATTAAAATCAAAAAGACACAGCCACCCCAAAATTTGGGACAGCTCTGTTTACAAGAACCTCGTTTACGGTACAAGTTCAATATCGCAGAAAGCGAAAAATGGATAAAGAAGTTGTGGTACTTACGTACAATGCAATATCACTCAGCAATGAAATCTATGTCATCAGGCCAGTAGCAGCATAATGAGTGGATTCAGGTACGATGATTCTAAGTGAAATAAGTCACACAGAAAAAGAAACATCATAAGGTATCACTCGTACACGGAATGTAAACTTGGCTACACAGGAACTGAATTACAAAACAGAATAGGGTCTCAAATGTAGAAAACCAACTTATGCTTGCTTAAGGGGAAAGGTGAGTTGGGGTGCTGCATAAAACCAGAGATTGAAATTAACACAGATACCTTTCCATAAGCCAAATATGTAATAGACAAGAGCTACTGCTTGCTCAACGAAGTGGACTCAACACCCCATATTAAACGCCTAAGAATATACCTGACTAGTAAGAATCTTAAGACCTATGGATTTATATGTCTCCGAAAGAGAATCCAGCGTATGTACAGCGGCATAAACGCAGCAGTGATAGGATTGGTGAGGTTCGGTGAGCAAATGCAGACCCTTTGAAGTCATATTGCATGGTACCCATTCCATGGGTCTCAACTCTCCAGGTTTAAGGGATTCTTCCTTCAGCTAAAACATGCATGTGGAACCCAGAGTATGATCCACCGTGTGATCGGGAAACGTGTTCAAATGTGTCTCAGTTTTCGTCCCCTGGTACTCGGGTGCAACATTCCAGATGCTTTACTAACACTCTCCCCACTTGGAGAGTCAGTGCCTTTAACCTCCTGTTTGGCCCAGTTTGCAATTTTTGTGGAAAATGAACAGGAATAGGGAGAACCAATGAGAGACTAGCTGGAGGTGTCTGGACGGGCAAATTTAACTCTCATTTCCCACCAGGAAGAGGAATTAACCAAAGGCTCAGTGAGCCGTGCCGGAACCACACTAGGGCCTGAAGCAATCCTGCGGTGTTGCGGCCAGCTCACAAGAAAGCGAGTTGAAGAAAGTAGCTCAGGGGCACTGTAATTCACAAACCTTCAGAGTTCTAAATGACAGCTATCGTCCAAAAATATATTGAAGTAAGGCTGCCAAGAGGACTTGAAAGCGGGGCAGAATTGCAGGAAACCGTTTTCAGGAGGTAGACTGGAATTGCATGTAAAGCATAGGAAAAGAGGCAGAACGTCCACAATGATGCACTTGGCCAAAAAGGGCGTATGCGTTTTTTCCTGAATATATTCAGGAAAAAACGCATACGCCCTTTTTGGCCAACCAAGCAAGCTTGCAAAGGAAATCTGCACTACAATGAAGTCTCACTGCCCCCCGGTCAAAAGGGCCATCTGAAAAAAGTGTAAAATCCAGAAAGGCAGGACAGACCATGGAGAACTGGGAGCCTACTTAGGCTGATGGGCGGGATGTAAATTGCCAACAGCCACTCTGGAGAAGTGTATGGTGTTTCCTGAAACATCTGAAAAACAAAGCAACAGAGCCTAGGGCACTTCCATTTTTGGTCCTATAGATTAGGGAAATTAAAATCAAAAAGACACAGCCACCCCAAAGTTTGGGACAGCTCTGTTTACAAGAACCTCGTTTACGGTACAAGTTCAATATCGCAGAAAGCGAAAAATGGATAAAGAAGTTGTGGTACTTACGTACAATGCAATATCACTCAGCAATGAAATCTATGTCATCAGGCCAGTAGCAGCATAATGAGTGGATTCAGGTACGATGATTCTAAGTGAAATAAGTCACACAGAAAAAGAAACATCATAAGGTATCACTCGTACACGGAATGTAAACTTGGCTACACAGGAACTGAATTACAAAACAGAATAGGGTCTCAAATGTAGAAAACCAACTTATGCTTGCTTAAGGGGAAAGGTGAGTTGGGGTGCTGCATAAAACCAGAGATTGAAATTAACACAGATACCTTTCCATAAGCCAAATATGTAATAGACAAGAGCTACTGCTTGCTCAACGAAGTGGACTCAACACCCCATATTAAACGCCTAAGAATATACCTGACTAGTAAGAATCTTAAGACCTATGGATTTATATGTCTCCGAAAGAGAATCCAGCGTATGTACAGCGGCATAAACGCAGCAGTGATAGGATTGGTGAGGTTCGGTGAGCAAATGCAGACCCTTTGAAGTCATATTGCATGGTACCCATTCCATGGGTCTCAACTCTCCAGGTTTAAGGGATTCTTCCTTCAGCTAAAACATGCATGTGGAACCCAGAGTATGATCCACCGTGTGATCGGGAAACGTGTTCAAATGTGTCTCAGTTTTCGTCCCCTGGTACTCGGGTGCAACATTCCAGATGCTTTACTAACACTCTCCCCACTTGGAGAGTCAGTGCCTTTAACCTCCTGTTTGGCCCAGTTTGCAATTTTTGTGGAAAATGAACAGGAATAGGGAGAACCAATGAGAGACTAGCTGGAGGTGTCTGGACGGGCAAATTTAACTCTCATTTCCCACCAGGAAGAGGAATTAACCAAAGGCTCACTGAGATATGCCGGAACCACACTAGGGCCTGAAGCAATCCTGCGGTGTTGCGGCCAGCTCACAAGAAAGCGAGTTGAAGAAAGGAGCTCAGGGGCACTGTCATTCACAAACCTGCAGAGTTATAAATGACAGCTATCGTCCAAAAATATATTGAAGTAAGGCTCCCAAGAGGACTTGAAAGCGGGGCAGAATTGCAGGAAACCGGTTTCAGGAGGTAGACTGGAATTGCATATAAAGCATAGGAAAAGAGGCAGAACGTCCACAATGATGCACTTGGCCAAAAGGGCGTATGCGTTTTATCCTGAATATATTCAGGAAAAAACGCATACGCCCTTTTTGGCCACCCAAGCAAGCTTGCAAAGGAAATCTGCACTACAATGAAGTCTCACTGCCCCCCGGTCAAAAGGGCCATCTGAAAAAAGTGTAAAATCCAGAAAGGCAGGACAGGCCATGGAGAACTGGGAGCCTTCTTATGCTGATGCGCGGGATGTAAATTTCCAACAGCCACTCTGGAGAAGTGTATGGTGTTTCCTGAAACATCTAAAAAACAAAGCAACAGAGCCTAGGGCACTTCCACTTATGGTCCTATAGCTTAGGGAAATTAAAATCAAAAAGACACAGCCACCCCAAAGTTTGGGACGGCTCTGTTTACAAGAACCTCGTTTACGGTACAAGTTCAATATCACAGAAAGCGAAAAATGGATAAAGAAGTTGTGGTACTTATGTACAATGCAATACCACTCAGCAATGAAATCTATGTCATCAGGCCAGTAGCAGCATAATGAGTGGATTCAGGTACGATGATTCTAAGTGAAATAAGTCACACAGAAAAAGAAACACCATAAGATATCACTAATACACGGAATGTAAACTTGCCTACACAGGAACTGAATTACAAAACAGAATAGGGTCTCAAATGTAGAAAACCAACTTATGCTTGCTTAAGGGGAAAGGTGAGTTGGGGTGCTGCATAAAACCAGAGATTGAAATTAGCACAGATACCTTTCCATAAGCCAAATATGTAATAGACAAGAGCTACTGCTTGCTCAACGAAGTGGACTCAACACCCCATATTAAACGCCTAAGAATATACTTGACTAGTAAGAAACTTAAAACCTATGGATTTATATGTCTCCGAAAGAGAATCAAGCATGTGTACAGCGGCATAAACGCAGCAGTGATAGGATTGGTGAGGTTCGGTGAGCAAATGCAGACCCTTTGAAGTCATATTGCATGGTACCCATTCCATGGTTCTCAACTCTCCAGGTTTAAGGGATTCTTCCTTCAGCTAAAACATGCATGTGGAACCCAGAGGATGATCCACCGTGTGATCGGGAAACGTGTTCAAATGTGTCTCAGTTTTCGTCCCCTGGTACTCGGGTGCAACATTCCAGACGCTTTACTAACACTCTCCCCACATGGAGATTCAGTGCCTTTAACCTCCTGTTTGGCCCAGTTTGCAATTTCTGCGGAAAATGAACAGGAATAGGGAGAACCAATGAGAGACTAGCTGGAGGAGTCTGGACGGGCAAATTTAACTCTCATTTCCCAACAGGAAGAGGAATTAACCAAAGGCTCAGCATGCCATGCCAGGACCACACTAGGGCCTGAAGCAATCCAGCAGTGTTGCGGCCAGCTCACAAGAAAGCGAGTTGAAGAAAGGAGCTCAGGAGCACTGTAATTCACAAACCTGCAGAGTTATAAATGACAGCTATCGTCCAAAAATATATTGAAGTAAGGCTGCCAAGAGGACTTGAAAGCAGGGCAGAATTGCAGGAAACCGATTTCAGGAGGTAGACTGGAATTCCATGTAAAGCATAGGAAAAGAAGCAGAATGTCCACAATGATGCACTTGGCCAAAAAGGGCGTATGCGTTTTTTCCTGAATATATTCAGGAAAAAACACATACGCCCTTTTTTTCCAACCAAGCAAGCTTGCAAAGGAAATCTGCACTACAATGAAGTCTCACTGCCCCCCGGTCAAAAGGGCTATCTGAAAAAAGTGTAAAATCTAGAAAGGTAGGACAGGCCATGGAGAACTGGGAGCCTTGTTATGCTGATGGGCGGGATGTAAATTGCCAACAGCCACTCAGGAGAAGTGTATGGTGTTTCCTGAAACATCTAAAAAACAAAGCAAGAGAGCCAAGGGCACTTCCACTTATGGTCCTATAGCTTAGGGAAATTAAAATCAAAAAGACACAGCTACCCCAAAGTTTGGGACGGCTCTGTTTACAAGAACCTCGTTTACAGTACAAGTTCAATATCGCAGAAAGCTAAAAATGGATAAGGAAGTTGTGGTACTAACGTACACTGCAATGTCACTCAGCAATGAAATCTCTGTCATCAGGCCCATAGCAGCATAATGAGTGGATTCAGGTACGATGATTCTAAGTGAAATATGTCACACAGAAAAAGAAACATCATAAGATATCACTAATACACGGAATGTAAACTTGGCTACACAGGAACTGAATTACAAAACAGAATAGGGTCTCAAATGTAGAAAACCAACTTATGCTTGCTTAAGGGGAAAGGTGAGTTGGGGTGCTGCATAAAACCAGAGATTGAAATTAGCACAGATACCTTTCCATAAGACAAATATGTAATAGACAAGAGGTACTCCTTGCTCAACGAAGTGGACTCAACACACCATATTAAACGCCTAAGAATATACCTGACTAGTAAGCATCTTAAAACCTATAGATTTATATGTCTCCGAAAGAGAATCAAGCGTGTGTACAGCGGCATAAACGCAGCAGTGAAAGGATTGGTGAGGTTCGGTGAGCAAATGAAGACCCTTTGAAGTCATATTGCATGGTACCCATTCCATGGTTCTCAACTCTCCAGGTTTAAGGGATTCTTCCTTCAGCTAAAACATGCATGTGGAACCCAGAGTATGATCCACCGTGTGATCGGGAAACGTGTTCAAATGTGTCTCAGTTTTCGTCCCCTGGTACTCGGGTGCAACATTCCAGATGCTTTACTAACACTCTCCCCACTTGGAGAGTCAGTGCCTTTAATCTGCTGTTTGGCCCAGTTTGCAATTTCTGCGGAAAATGAACAGGAATAGGGAGAACCAATGAGAGACTAGCTGGAGGTGTCTGGATGGGCAAATTTAACTCTCATTTCCCACCAGGAAGAGGAATTAACCAAAGGCTCAGCATGCCATGCCAGTATCACACTAAGGCCTGAAGCAATCCTGCAGTGTTGCGGCCAGCTCACAAGAAAGCGAGTTGAGGAAAGGAGCTCAGGGGCACTGTAATTCAAAAACCTGCAGAGATATAAATGACAGCTATCGTCCAAAAATATATTGAAGTAAGGCTGCCAAGAGGACTTGAAAGCGGGGCAGAATTGCAGGAAACCGATTTCAGGAGGTAGACTGGAATTGCATGTAAAGCATAGGAAAAGAGGCAGAACGTCCACAATGATGCACTTGGCGAAAAAGGGCGTATGCGTTTTTTCCTGAATATATTCAGGAAAAAACGCATACGCCCTTTTTGGCCAAGCAAGCAAGCTTGCAAAGGAAATCTGCACTACAATGAAGTCTCACTGCCCCCCGGTCAAAAGGGCCATCTGAAAAAAGTGTAAAATCCAGAAAGGCAGGACAGTCCATGGAGAACTGGGAGCCTTGTTATGCTGATGGGCGTGATGTAAATTGCCAACAGCCACTCTGGAGAAGTGTATGGTGTTTCCTGAAACATCTAGAAAACAAAGCAACAGAGCCTAGGGCACTTCCACTTATGGTCCTATAGCTTAGGGAAATTAAAATCAAAAAGACACAGCCACCCCAAAGTTTGGGACGGCTCTGTTTACAAGAACCTCGTTTACGGTACAAGTTCAATATCGCAGAAAGCGAAAAATGGATAAAGAAGTTGTGGTACTAACGTACAATGCAATATCACTCAGCAATTAAATCTATGTCATCAGGCCCATAGCAGCATAATGAGTGGATTCAGGTATGATGATTCTAAGTGAAATATGTCACACAGAAAAAGAAACATCATAAGATATCACTAATACACGGAATGTAAACTTGGCTACACAGGAACTGAATTACAAAACAGAATAGGGTCTCAAATGTAGAAAACCAACTTATGCTTGCTTAAGGGGAAAGGTGAGTTGGGGTGCTGCATAAAACCAGAGATTGAAATTAGCACAGATAACTTTCCATAAGCCAAATATGTAATAGACAAGAGCTACTGCTTGCTCAACGAAGTGGACTCAACACCCCATATTAAACGCCTAAGAATATACCTGACTAGTAAGAATCTTAAAACCTATGGATTTATATGTCTCCGAAAGAGAATCAAGCGTGTGTACAGCAGCATAAATGCAGCAGTGATAGGATTGGTGAGGTTCGGTGAGCAAATGCAGACCCTTTGAAGTCATATTGCATGGTACCCATTCCATGGTTCTCAACTCTCCAGGTTTAAGGGATTCTTCCTTCAGCTAAAACATGCATGTGGAACCCAGAGTATGATCCACCGTGTGATCGGGAAACGTGTTCAAATGTGTCTCAGTTTTCGTCCCCTGGTACTCGGGTGCAACATTCCAGATGCTTTACTAACACTCTCCCCACTTGGAGAGTCAGTGCCTTTAAACTCCTGTTTGGCCCAGTTTGCAATTTCTGCGGAAAATGAACAGGAATAGGGAGAACCAATGAGAGACTAGCTGGAGGTGTCTGGACGGGCAAATTTAACTCTCATTTCCCACCAGGAAGAGGAATTAACCAAAGGCTCAGCGAGCCGTGCCGGAACCACACTAGGGCCTGAAGCAATCCTGCAGTGTTGCGGCCAGCTCACAAGAAAGCGAGTTGAAGAAAGTAGCTCAGGGGCACTGTAATTCACAAACCTTCAGAGTTCTAAATGACAGCTATCGTCCAAAAATATATTGAAGTAAGGCTGCCAAGAGGACTTGAAAGCGGGGCAGAATTGCAGGAAACCGTTTTCAGGAGGTAGACAGGAATTGCATGTAAAGCATAGGAAAAGAGGCAGAACGTCCACAATGATGCACTTGGCCAAAAAGGGCGTATGCGTTTTTTCCTGAATATATTCAGGAAAAAACGCATACGCCCTTTTTGGCCAACCAAGCAAGCTTGCAAAGGAAATCTGCACTACAATGAAGTCTCACTGCCCCCCGGTCAAAAGGGCCATCTGAAAAAAGTGTAAAATCCAGAAAGGCAGGACAGACCATGGAGAACTGGGAGCCTACTTAGGCTGATGGGCGGGATGTAAATTGCCAACAGCCACTCTGGAGAAGTGTATGGTGTTTCCTGAAACATCTGAAAAACAAAGCAACAGAGCCTAGGGCACTTCCATTTTTGGTCCTATAGATTAGGGAAATTAAAATCAAAAAGACACAGCCACCCCAAAATTTGGGACAGCTCTGTTTACAAGAACCTCGTTTACGGTACAAGTTCAATATCGCAGAAAGCGAAAAATGGATAAAGAAGTTGTGGTACTTACGTACAATGCAATATCACTCAGCAATGAAATCTATGTCATCAGGCCAGTAGCAGCATAATGAGTGGATTCAGGTACGATGATTCTAAGTGAAATAAGTCACACAGAAAAAGAAACATCATAAGGTATCACTCGTACACGGAATGTAAACTTGGCTACACAGGAACTGAATTACAAAACAGAATAGGGTCTCAAATGTAGAAAACCAACTTATGCTTGCTTAAGGGGAAAGGTGAGTTGGGGTGCTGCATAAAACCAGAGATTGAAATTAACACAGATACCTTTCCATAAGCCAAATATGTAATAGACAAGAGCTACTGCTTGCTCAATGAAGTGGACTCAACACCCCATATTAAACGCCTAAGAATATACCTGACTAGTAAGAATCTTAAGACCTATGGATTTATATGTCTCCGAAAGAGAATCCAGCGTATGTACAGCGGCATAAACGCAGCAGTGATAGGATTGGTGAGGTTCGGTGAGCAAATGCAGACCCTTTGAAGTCATATTGCATGGTACCCATTCCATGGGTCTCAACTCTCCAGGTTTAAGGGATTCTTCCTTCAGCTAAAACATGCATGTGGAACCCAGAGTATGATCCACCGTGTGATCGGGAAACGTGTTCAAATGTGTCTCAGTTTTCGTCCCCTGGTACTCGGGTGCAACATTCCAGATGCTTTACTAACACTCTCCCCACTTGGAGAGTCAGTGCCTTTAACCTCCTGTTTGGCCCAGTTTGCAATTTTTGTGGAAAATGAACAGGAATAGGGAGAACCAATGAGAGACTAGCTGGAGGTGTCTGGACGGGCAAATTTAACTCTCATTTCCCACCAGGAAGAGGAATTAACCAAAGGCTCACTGAGATATGCCGGAACCACACTAGGGCCTGAAGCAATCCTGCGGTGTTGCGGCCAGCTCACAAGAAAGCGAGTTGAAGAAAGGAGCTCAGGGGCACTGTCATTCACAAACCTGCAGAGTTATAAATGACAGCTATCGTCCAAAAATATATTGAAGTAAGGCTCCCAAGAGGACTTGAAAGCGGGGCAGAATTGCAGGAAACCGGTTTCAGGAGGTAGACTGGAATTGCATATAAAGCATAGGAAAAGAGGCAGAACGTCCACAATGATGCACTTGGCCAAAAGGGCGTATGCGTTTTATCCTGAATATATTCAGGAAAAAACGCATACGCCCTTTTTGGCCACCCAAGCAAGCTTGCAAAGGAAATCTGCACTACAACGAAGTCTCACTGCCCCCCGGTCAAAAGGGCCATCTGAAAAAAGTGTAAAATCCAGAAAGGCAGGACAGGCCATGGAGAACTGGGAGCCTTCTTATGCTGATGCGCGGGATGTAAATTTCCAACAGCCACTCTGGAGAAGTGTATGGTGTTTCCTGAAACATCTAAAAAACAAAGCAACAGAGCCTAGGGCACTTCCACTTATGGTCCTATAGCTTAGGGAAATTAAAATCAAAAAGACACAGCCACCCCAAAGTTTGGGACGGCTCTGTTTACAAGAACCTCGTTTACGGTACAAGTTCAATATCACAGAAAGCGAAAAATGGATAAAGAAGTTGTGGTACTTACGTACAATGCAATATCACTCAGCAATGAAATCTATGTCATCAGGCCAGTAGCAGCATAATGAGTGGATTCAGGTACGATGATTCTAAGTGAAATAAGTCACACAGAAAAAGAAACATCATAAGGTATCACTAATACACGGAATGTAAACTTGGCTACACAGGAACTGAAGTACAAAACAGAATAGGGTCTCAAATGTAGAAAACCAACTTATGCTTGCTTAAGGGGAAAGGTGAGTTGGGGTGCTGCATAAAACCAGAGATTGAAATTAGCACAGATACCTTTCCATAAGCCAAATATGTAATAGACAAGAGCTACTGCTTGCTCAACGAAGTGGACTCAACACCCCATATTAAACGCCTAAGAATATACCTGACTAGTAAGAATCTTAAAGCCTATGGATTTATATGTCTCCGAAAGAGAATCAAGCGTGTGTACAGCAGCATAAACGCAGCAGTGATAGGATTGGTGAGGTTCGGTGAGCAAATGCAGACCCTTTGAAGTCATATTGCATGGTACCCATTCCATGCGTCTCAACTCTCCAGGTAAGGGATTCTTCCTTCAGCTAAAACATGCATGTGGAACCCAGAGTATGATCCACCGTGTGATCGGGAAACGTGTTCATATGTGTCTCAGTTTTCGTCCCCTGGTACTCGGGTGCAACATTCCAGACGCTTTACTAACACTCTCCCCACTTGGAGAGTCAGTGCCTTTAACCTCCTGTTTGGCCCAGTTTGCAATTTCTGTGGAAAATTAACAGGAATAGGGAGAACCAATGACAGACTAGCTGGAGGTGTCTGGATGGGCAAATTTAACTCTCATTTCTCACCAGGAAGAGGAATTAACCAAAGGCTCAGCGAGCCATGCCGAAACCACACTAGGGCCTGAAGCAATCCTGCGGTGTTGCGGCCAGCTCACAAGAAAGCGAGTTGAAGATAGAAGCTCAGGGGCACTGTAATTGACAAACCTGCAGAGTTATAAATGACAGCTATCGTCCAAAAATATATTGAAGTAAGGCTGCCAAGAGGACTTGAAAGCGGGGCAGAATTGCAGGAAACCGATTTCAGGAGGTAGACTGGAATTGCATGAAAAGCATAGGAAAAGAGGCAGAACGTCCACAATGATGCACTTGGCCAAAAAGGACGTATGCGTTTTTTCCTGAATATATTCAGGAAAAAACGCATACGCCCTTTTTGGCCAACCAAGCAAGCTTGCAAAGGAAATCTGCACTACAATGAAGTCTCACTGCCCCCCGGTCAAAAGGGCCATCTGAAAAAAGTGTAAAATCCAGAAAGGCAGGACAGGCCATGGAGAACTGGGAGCCTAGTTAGACTGATGGGCGGGATGTAAATTGCCAACAGCCACTCTGGAGAAGTGTATGGTGTTTCCTGAAACATCTAAAAAACAAAGCAACAGAGCCTAGGGCACTTCCACTTATGGTCCTATAGATTAGGGAAATTAAAATCAAAAAGACACAGCCACCCCAAAGTTTGGGACGGCTCTGTTTATAAGAACCTCGTTTCCGGTACAAGTTCAATATTGCAGAAAGCGAAAAATGGATAAAGAAGTTGTGGTACTTATGTACAATGCAATACCACTCAGCAATGAAATCTATGTCATCAGGCCAGTAGCAGCATAATGAGTGGATTCAGGTACGATGATTCTAAGTGAAATAAGTCACACAGAAAAAGAAACACCATAAGATATCACTAATACACGGAATGTAAACTTGCCTACACAGGAACTGAATTACAAAACAGAATAGGGTCTCAAATGTAGAAAACCAACTTATGCTTGCTTAAGGGGAAAGGTGAGTTGGGGTGCTGCATAAAACCAGAGATTGAAATTAGCACAGATACCTTTCCATAAGCCAAATATGTAATAGACAAGAGCTACTGCTTGCTCAACGAAGTGGACTCAACACCCCATATTAAACGCCTAAGAATATACTTGACTAGTAAGAAACTTAAAACCTATGGATTTATATGTCTCCGAAAGAGAATCAAGCATGTGTACAGCGGCATAAACGCAGCAGTGATAGGATTGGTGAGGTTCGGTGAGCAAATGCAGACCCTTTGAAGTCATATTGCATGGGACCCATTCCATGGTTCTCAACTCTCCAGGTTTAAGGGATTCTTCCTTCAGCTAAAACATGCATGTGGAACCCAGAGTATGATCCAACGTGTGATCGGGAAACGTGTTCAAATGTGCCTCAGTTTTCGTCCCCTGGTACTCGGGTGCAACATTCCAGACGCTTTACTAACACTCTCCCCACTTGGAGAGTCAGTGCCTTTAACCTCCTGTTTGGCCCAGTTTGCAATTTCTGCAGAAAATGAACAGGAATAGGGAGAACCAATGAGAGACTAGCTGGAGGTGTCTGGACGGGCAAATTTAACTCTCATTTCCCACCAGGAAGAGGAATTAACCAAAGGCTCAGCATGCCATGCCAGGACCACACTAGGGCCTGAAGCAATCCAGCAGTGTTGCGGCCAGCTCACAAGAAAGCGAGTTGAAGAAAGGAGCTCAGGAGCACTGTAATTCACAAACCTGCAGAGTTATAAATGACAGCTATCGTCCAAAAATATATTGAAGTAAGGCTGCCAAGAGGACTTGAAAGTGGGGCAGAATTGCAGGAAACCGATTTCAGGAGGTAGACTGGAATTCCATGTAAAGCATAGGAAAAGAAGCAGAATGTCCACAATGATGCACTTGGCCAAAAAGGGCGTATGCGTTTTTTCCTGAATATATTCAGGAAAAAACACATACGCCCTTTTTTTCCAACCAAGCAAGCTTGCAAAGGAAATCTGCACTACAATGAAGTCTCACTGCCCCCCGGTCAAAAGGGCTATCTGAAAAAAGTGTAAAATCTAGAAAGGTAGGACAGGCCATGGAGAACTGGGAGCCTTGTTATGCTGATGGGCGGGATGTAAATTGCCAACAGCCACTCAGGAGAAGTGTATGGTGTTTCCTGAAACATCTAAAAAACAAAGCAAGAGAGCCAAGGGCACTTCCACTTATGGTCCTATAGCTTAGGGAAATTAAAATCAAAAAGACACAGCTACCCCAAAGTTTGGGACGGCTCTGTTTACAAGAACCTCGTTTACAGTACAAGTTCAATATCGCAGAAAGCTAAAAATGGATAAGGAAGTTGTGGTACTAACGTACACTGCAATGTCACTCAGCAATGAAATCTCTGTCATCAGGCCCATAGCAGCATAATGAGTGGATTCAGGTACGATGATTCTAAGTGAAATATGTCACACAGAAAAAGAAACATCATAAGATATCACTAATACACGGAATGTAAACTTGGCTACACAGGAACTGAATTACAAAACAGAATAGGGTCTCAAATGTAGAAAACCAACTTATGCTTGCTTAAGGGGAAAGGTGAGTTGGGGTGCTGCATAAAACCAGAGATTGAAATTAGCACAGATACCTTTCCATAAGACAAATATGTAATAGACAAGAGGTACTCCTTGCTCAACGAAGTGGACCCAACACACCATATTAAACGCCTAAGAATATACCTGACTAGTAAGCATCTTAAAACCTATAGATTTATATGTCTCCGAAAGAGAATCAAGCGTGTGTACAGCGGCATAAACGCAGCAGTGAAAGGATTGGTGAGGTTCGGTGAGCAAATGAAGACCCTTTGAAGTCATATTGCATGGTACCCATTCCATGGTTCTCAACTCTCCAGGTTTAAGGGATTCTTCCTTCAGCTAAAACATGCATGTGGAACCCAGAGTATGATCCACCGTGTGATCGGGAAACGTGTTCAAATGTGTCTCAGTTTTCGTCCCCTGGTACTCGGGTGCAACATTCCAGATGCTTTACTAACACTCTCCCCACTTGGAGAGTCAGTGCCTTTAATCTGCTGTTTGGCCCAGTTTGCAATTTCTGCGGAAAATGAACAGGAATAGGGAGAACCAATGAGAGACTAGCTGGAGGTGTCTGGATGGGCAAATTTAACTCTCATTTCCCACCAGGAAGAGGAATTAACCAAAGGCTCAGCATGCCATGCCAGTATCACACTAAGGCCTGAAGCAATCCTGCAGTGTTGCGGCCAGCTCACAAGAAAGTGAGTTGAGGAAAGGAGCTCAGGGGCACTGTAATTCAAAAACCTGCAGAGATATAAATGACAGCTATCGTCCAAAAATATATTGAAGTAAGGCTGCCAAGAGGACTTGAAAGCGGGGCAGAATTGCAGGAAACCGATTTCAGGAGGTAGACTGGAATTGCATGTAAAGCATAGGAAAAGAGGCAGAACGTCCACAATGATGCACTTGGCGAAAAAGGGCGTATGCGTTTTTTCCTGAATATATTCAGGAAAAAACGCATACGCCCTTTTTGGCCAAGCAAGCAAGCTTGCAAAGGAAATCTGCACTACAATGAAGTCTCACTGCCCCCCGGTCAAAAGGGCCATCTGAAAAAAGTGTAAAATCCAGAAAGGCAGGACAGTCCATGGAGAACTGGGAGCCTTGTTATGCTGATGGGCGTGATGTAAATTGCCAACAGCCACTCTGGAGAAGTGTATGGTGTTTCCTGAAACATCTAGAAAACAAAGCAACAGAGCCTAGGGCACTTCCACTTATGGTCCTATAGCTTAGGGAAATTAAAATCAAAAAGACACAGCCACCCCAAAGTTTGGGACGGCTCTGTTTACAAGAACCTCGTTTACGGTACAAGTTCAATATCGCAGAAAGCGAAAAATGGATAAAGAAGTTGTGGTACTAACGTACAATGCAATATCACTCAGCAATTAAATCTATGTCATCAGGCCCATAGCAGCATAATGAGTGGATTCAGGTATGATGATTCTAAGTGAAATATGTCACACAGAAAAAGAAACATCATAAGATATCACTAATACACGGAATGTAAACTTGGCTACACAGGAACTGAATTACAAAACAGAATAGGGTCTCAAATGTAGAAAACCAACTTATGCTTGCTTAAGGGGAAAGGTGAGTTGGGGTGCTGCATAAAACCAGAGATTGAAATTAGCACAGATAACTTTCCATAAGCCAAATATGTAATAGACAAGAGCTACTGCTTGCTCAACGAAGTGGACTCAACACCCCATATTAAACGCCTAAGAATATACCTGACTAGTAAGAATCTTAAAACCTATGGATTTATATGTCTCCGAAAGAGAATCAAGCGTGTGTACAGCAGCATAAATGCAGCAGTGATAGGATTGGTGAGGTTCGGTGAGCAAATGCAGACCCTTTGAAGTCATATTGCATGGGACCCATTCCATGGTTCTCAACTCTCCAGGTTTAAGGGATTCTTCCTTCAGCTAAAACATGCATGTGGAACCCAGAGTATGATTCACTGTGTGATCGGGAAACGTGTTCAAATGTGTCTCAGTTTTCGTCCCCTGGTACTCGGGTGCAACATTCCAGACGCTTTACTAACACTCTCCCCACTTGGAGAGTCGGTGCCTTTAAACTCCTGTTTGGCCCAGTTTGCAATTTCTGCGGAAAATGAACAGGAATAGGGAGAACCAATGAGAGACTAGCTGGAGGAGTCTGGACGGGCAAATTTAACTCTCATTTCCCACCAGGAAGAGGAATTAACCAAAGGCTCAGCGAGCCATGCCGGAACCACACTAGGGCCTGAAGCAATCCTGCGGTGTTGCGGCCAGCTCAGAAAAAAGCAAGTTGAAGAAAGGAGCTCAGGGGCCCTATAATTCACACACCTGCAGAGTTATAAATGACAGCTATCATCCAAAAATATATTGAAGTAAGGCTGCCAAGAGGACTTGAAACCGGGGCAGAATTGCAGGAAACCGATTTCAGGAGGTAGACTGGAATTGCATGTAAAGCATAGGAAAAGAGGCAGAACGTCCACAATGATGCACTTGGCCAAAAAGGGCGTATGCGTTTTTCCTGAATATATTCAGGAAAAAACGCATACGCCCTTTTTGGCCAACCAAGCAAGCTTGCAAAGGAAATCTGCACTGCAATGAAGTCTCACTGCCCCCCGGTCAAAAGGGCCATCTGAAAAAAGTGTAAAATCCAGAAAGGCAGGACAGTCCATGGAGAACTGGGAGCCTTCTTATGCTGATGGGCGGGATGTAAATTGCCAACAGCCACTCTGGAGAAGTGTATGGTGTTTCCTGAAACATCTAAAAAACAAAGCAACAGAGCCTAGGGCACTTCCACTTATGGTCCTATAGCTTAGGGAAATTAAAATCAAAAAGACACAGCCACCCCAAAGTTTGGGACGGCTCTGTTTACAAGAACCTCGTTTACGGTACAAGTTCAATATCGCAGAAAGCGAAAAATGGATAAAGAAGTTGTGGTACTAACGTACAATGCAATATCACTCAGCAATTAAATCTATGTCATCAGGCCCATAGCAGCATAATGAGTGGATTCAGGTATGATGATTCTAAGTGAAATATGTCACACAGAAAATGAAACATCATAAGATATCACTAATACACGGAATGTAAACTTGGCTACACAGGAACTGAATTACAAAACAGAATAGGGTCTCAAATGTAGAAAACCAACTTATGCTTGCTTAAGGGGAAAGGTGAGTTGGGGTGCTGCATAAAACCGGAGATTGAAATTAGCACAGGTAACTTTCCATAAGCCAAATATGTAATAGACAAGAGCTACTGCTTGCTCAACGAAGTGGACTCAACACCCCATATTAAACGCCTAAGAATATACCTGACTAGTAAGAATCTTAAAACCTATGGATTTATATGTCTCCGAAAGAGAATCAAGCGTGTGTACAGCAGCATAAATGCAGCAGTGATAGGATTGGTGAGGTTCGGTGAGCAAATGCAGACCCTTTGAAGTCATATTGCATGGTACCCATTCCATGGTTCTCAACTCTCCAGGTTTAAGGGATTCTTCCTTCAGCTAAAACATGCATGTGGAACCCAGAGTATGATTCACCGTGTGATCGGGAAACGTGTTCAAATGTGTCTCAGTTTTCGTCCCCTGGTACTCGGGTGCAACATTCCAGACGGTTTACTAACACTCTCCCCACTTGGAGAGTCGGTGCCTTTAAACTCCTGTTTGGCCCAGTTTGCAATTTCTGCGTAAAATGAACAGGAATAGGGAGAACCAATGAGAGACTAGCTGGAGGAGTCTGGACGGGCAAATTTAACTCTCATTTCCCACCGGGAAGAGGAATTAACCAAACGCTCAGCGAGCCATGCCGGAACCACACTAGGGCCTGAAGCAATCCTGCGGTGTTGCGGCCAGCTCAGAAAAAAGCAAGTTGAAGAAAGGAGCTCAGGGGCACTGTAATTCACAAACCTGCAGAGTTATAAATGACAGGTATCATCCAAAATTATACTGAAGTAAGGCTGCGAAGAGGACTTGAAAACGGTGCAGAATTGCTGGAAACCGATTTCAGAAGGTACACTGGAGTCGCTCTTAAAGCATAGGAAAAGAGACAGAACTTGGAAAATAATGCACTTGGCAAAAGAGGGCATATGTCTTTTATCCAGAGCTCTCATAACCGAGGGGAGGAGATTCCCAGCAGGCTCCAACTGCCACCTGAAGGCTCACGTTGTCAAGGCAACGTGAGCAAGCCAGGCAGGAGTTACCTCACAGCAGAGGTCCCAGCTCACAGAAGGGTGAGAAAATCAGCCAACATCAGACTCTCACCAGAGGGCCCACATCACCAAGGGGATGGGAACCAGGCAGGAGTGTCTTCACACCAGTGGGGCCACATCATCGAAAGGTGAGGTACTCAGCACATGTGTCCTCAAACCAGAGGACCCACATCACCAAGGGCCTCGGAGTGAGGCAGGCAGGAGTAGCCTCACAACACTGGGCCCATAGAACAAAAAAGTGAGGAATCCAGCAGTTGGAACCTCCCAGCAGGCGGCCCAGAGCACCGAGGCTATGGGATCCAGGCCACAGTGAACTCACAGAAGAGGGCCCATGTCATGAAACTGAGCAACCCAGCCATTGGGACCTCAGAGCAGGAGGCCCACATCCCCATGGGGATATAAATCTGGTAGGAGTGTCCTCGCACCACTGAGAACGTATCAGAAAATTTTGGGAGACCAGCAGTTAGGGCCTGACGCCAGAGGACCCTCATCACCAAGGGAAGGAGGCTCCCAGCAGGCTCCAACTGCCACCAGAGGGCTGACGTCGCCAAGGTGATGTGTGCCAACCAGGCACGAATGACCTCACAGCAGAGGGCCCACCTCAGAGAAGTGTGATGAACCCAGTCAGGATCACACTCGCACCAGAGGGCCCACATCACCAAATGGATTGGAACCAGGCAGGAGTGTCCTCACATGAGTAGGGCCACATCATCTAAAGCTGAGGAACCCAGAACATGTGGCTTCAAACCATAGGACACCCATCATCAAGGGGCTGGGAGTGAGGCAGGCAGGAGGAGCCTCACAAAAGAGGGCCCAAAAATAAGAAAGGTGAGGAGTGACCTCACAGCAGAGGGCCCACCTCACAGAAGGGTGAGGAACACAGCCAGGATCAGACTCTCACCAGAGGGTCCACATCACCAAGGGGATGGGAACAAGGCAGGAGTGTCCCCAAACCAGTGGGACAACATCATCGAAAGGTGAGGATCCCAGCACATGTAGCCTCAAACCAGAGGAACCACATCACTAAGGGGTTCGGAACGAGGCTGGCAGGACCAGCCTCACAACACAGGGTCCATAGAATATAAAAGTTGAGGAATCCAGCAGTTGGAACCTCCCAGCAAGTGGCCCAGAGCACCGAGGCTATGAGATCCAGGCCACAGTGAACTCACAACAGACGGCCCACATCATGAACCTGTGAGCAGCCCAGCCGTTGGGACCTCAGAACAGAAGGCCCACATCCCCATTGGGATGGGAACCTGGCAGGAGTGGCCTCGCACCACTTAGCACATATCAGAAAATGTTAGGAGCCCAGCAGTTAGGGCCTGACGCCAGGGGGCCCTCATAACTGAGGGGAGGAGACTCCCAGCAGGTTCCAACTGCCAACAGAGGGCCCACGTCTACAAGGAGGCATGCGTCAGCCAGGCAGTAGTGACCTCACAGCAGAGGGCCTATCTCACAGAAGGGTGAGGAACCGAGGCAGGATGAGACTCTCGCCAGAGGGCCCACAACACCAAGGGGATGGAAACCAGTCAGGACTGTCCTCCCACCAGTGGGGCCACATCATCGAAAGGTGAGGAACCCAGCACATGCGGCCTCATATCAGAGGACATACATCACAAAGGGGATGGGAGTGAGGCAGGTAGGAGTAGCCTAAATACAGAGGGCCCAAAGAATAAAAAAGGTGAGGAATCCAGCATTTGGAACCTCCCAGCAGGCGGCCGAGAGCACAGAAGCTATGGGATGCAGGCAGGAGTGAACTAACACCAGAGAGCCCACATCATGAAACTGTGAGCAACCCAGGCGTTGGGACCTCAGAGCAGAAAGCCCACATCCCCATGGGGATGGGAACCTGACAGGAGTGTCCTGGCATCACTGGGCTCACATCAGAAAACGTGGGGAGCCCAGCAGTTATGGCCTGATGCTAGAGGGCCGTCATCACCGAGGGCAGGAGGCTCCCAGCAGGTTCCATGTGCCAACAGAGGGCCCACGTCGCCAAGGTGATGTGTGCAAGTCAGGCAGGATTGACCTCACAGCAGAGGGCCTACCTCACAGAAGAGTGAGGAACCCAGCCAGGATAAGACTGTCACCAGAAGGCCCACATCACCAAGGGGATGGGAACCAGGCAGGAGTGTCCTCACACCAGTGGGGCCACATCATTGAAAGTTGCGGAACCCAGCACATGTGGCCTCAAACCAGAGGACCCACATCACGAAGGGGTTGCGAGTGAGGCAGGCAGGAGGAGCATCGCAACACAGGACCCATAGAATACAAAAGTTGAGGAATCGAGCAGTTGGAACCTCCCAGCAGGCGGCCCAGAGCACAGAGGCTATGGCATCCAGGCCAGAGTGAACTAACAGCAGAGAGCCCACATCATGAAACTGTGAACAACCCAGCCGTTGGGACTTCAGAGCAGAAGACCCACATCCCAATGGGGATGTGAACCTGGATAGAGTGTCTTCGAACCACTGGGCGCACATCACAAAATGTGGGGAGCCCAGCAGTTAGGGCCTGACGCCAGAGGGCCCTCATCACCAAGGGGAGGAGGCTCCCAGCAGGCTCCAAGTGCCACCGAAGGCTCATGTCCACAAGGCGAGGTGAGCAAGCCAAGCAGGAGTGACCTCACAGCAGACGGCCCACCTCACAGAAGGGTGAGGAACCCAGCCAGGATCAGACTCTCAACAGAGGGCCCACATCACCAAGGGGATGTGAACCAGGCAGGAGTCTCCTAAGACCATTGGTCCCACATCATCGAAAGGTGAGGAACCCAGCACATGTGGCCTCAAACCAGACGACACACATCACGAAGGGGCTGGGAGTGAGGCAGGCAGGAGGATCCTCACAACAGAGGGCCTAAAAAATTAAAAAAGTGAGGAATCCAGCAGTTGGAACCTCCCAGCAGGCGGCCAAGAGCACAGAGGCTATGGGATCCAGGCCACAGTGAACTAACACCAGAGAGCCCACATCATGAAATTGTGATCAACCCAGCCGTTGGAACCTCAGAGCAGAAGGCCCACATCCCCATGGAGATGGGAACCTAAGAGGAGTGCCCGAGCATCACTGGGCTCACTAAGAAAAGTTGGGGAGCCCAGCAGTTAGGGCCTGACGTCAGAGGGCCCTCATCACAGAGGTGAGGAGGCTCCCAGCAGGGTCCAAGTGCCACCAGAGGGCTCATGTTAACAAGGCGAGGTGAGCAAGCCAGGCAAGAGTTACCTGATAGTAGAGGGCCCACCTCACAGATGGGTGAGGAACCCAGCCAGGATCAGACTCTCACCAGAGGGCCCACATCACAAAGGGGATGGGAACCAGTCAGGATTATCCTCACACCAGTGGGGCCTCATCATCTTAAGGTGAGGAACCCAGCACATGTGTCCTCAAACCAGAGGACCCACATCACCAAGGGCCTTGGAGTGAGGCAGGCAGGAGTAGCCTCACAACACAGGGCACATAATATAAAAAACGTGAGGATTCCAGCATTTAGACCTTCCAGCAGGCGGCTCAGAACACCGAGGCTATGGGATCTAGGCCGCAGTGAACTCACAGCAGAGGGCCCACATCATAAAACTGTGAGCAACCCAGGCGTTGGGACCTCAGCGCAGAAGGCCCACATCCCCATGGGAATGGGAACCTGGCTGGAGTGTCCTCGCACCACTGGGCGCACATCAGAAAATGTGGGGAGCCCACCATTTAGGGCCTGATGCCAGAGGGCCGTCATCACCGAGAGGAGGAGGCACCCTGCACGCTCCAACTGCCACCAGAGGGCTCACGTCTCCAAGGTGACGTGTGCCAGCCAGGCAGGAGTGACCTCACAGCAGAGGGCCTACCTCACAGAACGTTGAGGAACCCAGCCAGGATTAGACTCTCGCCAGAGGGCCCACCTCACCAAGGGGATGGGAACCAGGCAGGAGTGTCCTCACACGAGTGGGGCCACATCATCGAAAGGTGAGGAACGCAGCACATGTGGCCTCAAGCCATAGGACAGTCATCACCAAGGGGCTGGCAGTGAGGCAGGCAGGAGGAGCCTCACAACAGAGGGCACATAGAATAAAAAAGTTGAGGAATCCAGCAGTTGGAACCTCCCAGCAGGCGGCTCAGAGCACCGATGATAAGGGATCCTTGCCGGAGTGAACTCACAGCAGAGGGCCCACATCATGGTACTGTGAGCAAGCCAGCCGTTTTGACCTCAGAGCAGAAGGCCCATATCCCCATGGGGATGGGAACCTGGCAAGAGTGTCCTCACTCACTTGGCACACATCAGAAAATGTGGGGAGCCCAGCAGTTATGGCCTAAGGCAAGAGGGCCCTCATCACTGAGGGGAGGAGGATCCCAGCACACTCCAACTGCCACCAGAGGGCCCACGTCGCCAAGGTGACGTGTGCCAGACAGGCATGAATGACCTCACAGCAGAGGGGCCACCTCACAGACGGGTGGGGAACCCAGCCAGGATCAGACTCTCACCTGAGGGCCCACATCAGCAAGGGGATGGGAACCAGTCAGGACTGTCTTCCCTCCAGTGGGGCCACATCATCGAAAGGTGCGGAACCCAGCACATGTGGCCTCAAATCAGAGGACACATATCACAAAGGGAATGGGAGTGAGGCAGGCAGGAGTAGCCTAAAAACAGAGGGCCCAAAGAATAAGAAAGGTGAGGAATCCAGCAGTTGGAACCTCCCAGCAGGTGGCCGAGAGCACAGAAGCTATGGGATGCAGGCAGGAGTGAACTAATAGCAGAGAGCCCACATCATGAAACTGTGAGCAACCCAGGCGTTGGTACCTCAGAGCAGAAGGCCCACATCCCAATGGGGAGGTGAACCTGGCTGGAGTGTCCTCGCACCACTGGGCGCACATCACAAAATGTGGGGAGACCAGCAGTTAGGGCCTGACGCCAGAGGGCCCTCATCACCGAGGGGAGGAGGCTCCCAGCAGGCTCCAAGTGCCACCAGAGGGCTCATGTCCACAAGGCGAGGTGAGCAAGCCAGGCAGGAGTGACCTCACAGCAGACGGCCCACCTCACAGATGGGTGAGGAACCCAGCCAGGATCAGACTCTCAACAGAGGGCCCACATCACCAAGGGGATGTGAACCAGGCAGGAGTCTCCTAAGACCATTGGTCCCACATCATCGAAAGGTGAGGAACCCAGCACATGTGGCCTCAGACCAGACGACACACATCACGAAGGGGCTGGGAGTGAGGCAGGCAGGAGGATCCTCACAACAGAAGACCCAAAAAATTAAAAAAGTGAGGAATCCAGCAGTTGGAACCTCCCAACAGGTGGCCAAGAGCACAGAGGCTATGGGATCCAGGCCTCTGTGAACTAACACCAGAGAGCCCACATCATGAAAATGTGAACAACCCAGCCGTTGGGACTTCAGAGCAGAAGGCCCACATCCCCATTGAGATGGGATCCTAAGAGGAGTGCCCAAGCATCATTGGGCTCACTAAGAAAAGTTGGTGAGCCCAGCAGTTAGGGCCTGACGCAAGAGGGCCCTCATCACCGAGGGGAGGAGATCCTCAGCACGCTCCTACTGCCACCACATGGCTGACTTCACCAAGGCAATGTGTGCCAGCCATGCAGGAGTGACCTATCAGCAGTGACCTCCCTCACAGAAGGGTGAGGAACACAGCCAGGAACAGACTCTCACCAGGGGGTCCACATAACCACGTAGATGAGAACCAGGCAGGAGTGTCCTCACACTAGTGGGGCCACATCATCGAAAGGTGAGGAACCCAGCAAAGGTGGCCACAAACCAGAGGACCCACATCACCAAGGGGTTGAGAGTGAGGTAGGTGTCTGGACGGGCATATTTAACACTCATTTCCCACCAGGAAGAGGAATTAACCAAAGGCTCAGCGTGCCCTGCCAGAAGCAGATTAGGGCCTGAAGCAGTCTTGCGGGTTTGCGGCCAGCTCACAAGAAAGCGAGTTGAAGAAAGGAGCTCAGGGGCCCTGTAATTCACACACCTGCAGAGTTCTAAATGACAGCTATCGTCCAAAAATATATTGAAGTAAGGCTGCCAAGAGGACTTGAAAGCGGGGCAGAATTTCAGGAAACCGATTTCAGGAGGTAGACTGGATTTGCATTTAAAGCATAGGAAAAGAGGCAGAACATCGACAATGATGCACTTGGCAAAAAAAGGGCGTATGAGTTTGTTCCTGAATATATTCAGGAAAAAACACATACGCCCTTTTTGGCAAACCAAGCAAGCTTGCAATGGAAATCCGAACTACTATGAAGTGTCACTTCCCCCCGGTCTAAAGGGCCATCTGAAAAAAGTGTAAAATCCAGAAAGGCAAGACAGGCCATGGGGAAAAAGGAGCCTTGTTATGCTGATGGGCGGGATGTAAATTGCCAACAGCCACTCTGGAGAAGTGTATGGTGTTTCCTGATACATCTGAAAAACAAAGCAACAGAGTCTAGGGCATTTCCACTTATGGTCCTATAGCTTAGGGAAATTAAAATCAAAAAGACACAGCCACCCCAAAATTTGGGACGGCTCTGTTTACAAGAACCTCGTTTACGGTCCAAGTTCAATATCACAGAGAGCAAAAACTGGATAAAGAAGTTGTGGTACTTATGTACAATGCAATATCACTCAGCAATGAAATCTGTGTCACCAGGCCTGTACCAGCATAATGAGTGGATTGAGGCACGGTGATTCTAAGTGAAACAAGTAACACAGAAAAAGAAACATCATAAGGTATCACTAATGCACGGAATGTAAACTTGGCTACACATGAACTGAATTACAAAACAGAACAGGGTCTCAAGTTTAGAAAACCAACTTATGCTTGCTTAAGGGGAAAGGTGAGTTGGGGTGCTGCATAAAACCAGAGTTTGAAATTAGCACAGATACCGTTCCATAAGCCAAATATGTAATAGACAAGACCTACCCCTTGTTCATCGAAATGGACTCAACAATGAGGTATCACCTCACACCTGTTAGAATGGGCATCATCTGAAAATCTACAAACAACAAATGCTGGAAAGGGTGTGGAGAAAAGGAAGCCTCTTCCACTATTGTTGGGAATATAAATTGATACAGTCACTATGGAGAACAATATGGAGTTTCTTAAGAAACTAATAATAGAATTACCATATGATACAGCAATCCCAGTACTGGACATATACCCAGACAAAACCATAAATCAAAAAGAGACATTCACCGTAATGTTCATTGCATCACTATTTACAATATCGAGGTAATGGAAGCAACCTAAATGCCCACAGACAGACGAATGCATAAAGATGTGGTACATATATAAAATGGAATATTACTAAGCCATGAAAGGAATGAAACTGGGTCATTTGTAGAGACGTCGATGGATCTAGAGACTGTCATACAGAGTGAAGTAAGTCAGAAAGAGAAAAACAAATCTTGTATATTCATGCATATATGTGGAACCTAGAAAAACTGTACAGATTAACCGTTTTGCAAGGCATAAATAGAGCAACAGATGTAGACAACAATCGTATGGACAACAAGGAGGGAAAGCTCTTGGGGGTGGTGGTGGTGGGAGGAGTTGAGAGATTGGGATTGGCATGTAAACATTTATATGTATAAAATAGATAACCAATAAGAACCTGCTGTATAAAAATGTAAAATAAAATTCAAAATTAAAAAGAAATAAAATTTAAAAAATAAAACAGAAAAAACAATTATTCCCTTCACATACATGTATTTATATGAATAAATTATTTCCATGCTTATATCTGTAAATACAAAAAAGAGGAATAAAATCTACCTTGAACCAAAAACGAAAAAGAGAAAAAAAAAACAGAACCCACCAGTTACTCAGAGGAAAACCGTATCAGGGCACTTGCTCCAGTTGTAAACAATTCTGAAGTTGGTCAGTGGTGGGGAATCGTCTCCCATTCAGCCAGCAGCCCCCACACAACAAGCGTCCTCATTGCAAAGCTGGGGCACCGTGCCGAGGCATCTGTGAGTAAACGTGAGCTGAGCCCCAGGCCAGTTGCTGCTGAACTGTTCCCACCCTTCCCAGGTAAAACACCTGAATATATACAAGGACTTGAAAGCCTAGAGGAAGGGCCATGGAGCCACACGAGTGACAGCATGCCAGCTGACTTGGTGCCTGCAGGCCAGCCAGGATGGTCCTGGCCCTGGGTGCTCTTCTGGAAGATTTCCATTTCCCTGCCTGAGATACCCGTCCTGTCCCTGCCCCCACTGCTTTTTTCCTTCCTCACCTCTGCCCAGGGAGCAATTCCAGCAGCAGGTATGGGTGACACATCCTCTTCTTTAGCAGGTGGCAGCCTGGCAACTGCTGCAGAAAGTCCAGCAGAGCCCCACTCACACTGGGCCACCCACAAAGCCGTGGCCTCTCACTCCCTCCCACCAGCCCAGCCCCGAGACTGCTGACAGGGCAGAGAAAATGGCGTCAGACACAGCTGCAGGGGCTCTTGCTGCCTGGAGTGGTATTTATATTGATCTCAACCCAGGCACACCTGGGGAGGGCTGGCCGGCACCGTAAGGCTGCCCAGGTCAGCCAATCGTCACCCCTCAGGGGCTCACAGTTGCAGAAAATGGAACTTGCTGAACCGGCCAGGTCCAAGGAACAGGTGTGGGCTCCTGAGAGTCAGGATAGACAAGGGGCTGCAGCTTTGGCTTGTTTTCTAATCATTTTATCTGGCCCATGAGTGGGAGACAACTTCAAGAAAACCCTCTCCTAATGAGAGGAACCCAGGAGTCAGGGAGAGGAGGGGTGGGTGGTGGTTGGAGACAGAGGCCTGGTGCCCCGGGTGCAGTGGAAGTCTCTGGAAGACCAGGTGGAGGGAGGCCACACAGAGTGATGCCCAGGGTCACAGACCTGTCGGAGCTGCTGTTTGTTAGTTCAAGTCCTGCTCTGAGGTGCTCTGTGTCAGCTCTGAGCGACAGGTGAGCTGGGGGTGCTCTTCAATGAGGGCTATGTGCACGGTTCCTGTGTGCCCAGGCCTGCCACGGTACCTGCAAGGGTAGCTCTGTATCCTGGGAGGGGCCTGACCACGAGAGCCCCGTGGGCTGGCTTGGGGGTGGGGTACCTGCCCAGGAGAGCTCCATATCCTGGGATTGGCCTGACCACGAGAGCTCCATGGGCTGCTGGGGACCTGGTAAAGGATGTCAGGACAGTCAGTGAAGCCACCGAGGATATACCTCCAGTTGCTCCTAATTCCTACACCCTGCTGGTCATTCTACCAACCACCAGGACATGGTATTCTGTATTAGTCTTCAATGATGCCTTCTTTTGTATTCCATTAGTCCCAGAGTCACAAGAAATTTTGGCTTGTGAGTGGCAGGACTCAACATACAACTAAAACAATACTTCCGGGCCGTCTTGCCCCAAGGGTTCAAAAATCCCCACACCATCTTTGGGGAAAGCTTAGCTAAAGACCGAAAAGTTCTACCTCTGGAAAAGGAAACCCTCCTTCAATATGCAGACGACATTCTGATCGCCAGCCCTACTAAGGAGGCCTCTGAACTACCAAGCCAATAAAGGATAGAAGTTGTCCAAGAAAAAGCTCAAATATCACAGACTGCGGTGACCTGCCTGGGCTTCATTCTCACACAAGGTCGGAGAAGCCCATCCCAGGAAAGGGAAGAAACCATTTGCAGCCTTACCCCTTTCTAAAACGAGAAGACAGCTTAGGGGTTCCTGGGGAGGCCAGGGTTTGCTGCTTCTGGATCCCTAACTACAGTCTACTAGCTGGGCCTCTATATGAAACACTGAAAGGAAAAGATGATGATCCTTTTGAACAGAATCCAGAAGTGGCCTTTCAAGAATGGAAAGAGCAGTCAATTCAGACCCTTGCCCTGGAACTCCCTAATTGAGCTAAACGCTTTGACCTTTCCATTCCCGGTGAAAGGTGAATCGCCATTGGAGAATTAGTGCACAAACTGGGACCACTTGAAATGGAACAACGCAAGAATGCCATCCAGGTAGGATAAACTACAGTCACCAAGGGGCTTGGCCCACTGCCACATCTGGCCAAGATACTGGCGGTATCTAAAAACCTGGAAATCAGCAGCCCAAAAGGCCACCTCCCTCCTAAGGGAAAAGGACCCCACGTGGTGATCCTAATCACCAACCATGCCCTGAAGTTGCAGGGTTCGCTCCGTGGGCACACCGACCTCGAGTGAGGAGGCCCTCCAACTCCAACATCCAGAGAGATAACCGGGGGCAGCAGGGCACCATGACGACTCGTGTGAACATCACTTGACCTGGAGTTTCTCTCATAAAACAACAGTAGTGTGTCCCGAAGGAGTAGACTACTGCTTGCAGGACTTACTGCACCCGGAGGGGAGCTAATAATCTTGGCGGGGGAACCGTATATCACACTGTCACCATAGAAAAGCCTACAGACACCGTGATGATGGTGGCCAATAAGACCGGCTGGACTCCTGTTTACTTCAAAAGGCTGTTGACTCAGTGGCCATCATGGTCCTTGATCACCACTGACCCTGGACTGTCTGGGAGTTGAGCGGGCAGGGCTCTGACACCTGGTGCTGTTTTTACGTTAATTCAGGGACCTAATTGAAGAAAGAGCAGACTACTGGTCAGAGCATCTAGGCTGGCAGAAACGGTCAGCCTAAGGTGGCCGAACAAATGTGGGGCGGGGTGAAACCGGCCCCCACAGCGTCTCTGCACATCTCTTTCCTGGACCCTTAAAGGTCATTAGAATCTATAACACTTCCAATGCTGGTGCTCAGGCGGACGAGCAGGGAGGCAGGGGTCCTGGGGCCAATCAACGTCACCTGGAGGCTGCTGGGGAGAAGTTCTGACCCTCGTCCCCTGGTATGAGGGCTCCCAACTCAGCACTCAGCAGTTACAGAAGAAGGGTCTGCACCCTCAGCACTCCAAGAATGAGGAATGGGACAAAAGGCAGAGGAGGGGTTTGTCCCCAGCAAAGCCCATTAAAAATCCCTGGGAGATAAAAATAGAATCTGGGCAATAAAGTCAAGTCTGACCTTTTTTATCCTTTGTGCTTTGTCTAATTTCACGTGCTCCTAGGGTCCCGCATACAGAGGTTCCACACCCGGCACTTCAGACCAGATTTCCTAGTGCAGAATGGCTGGGTCGACACCTCAGCTCCTGGGGCCCAGTGCAGACTCCGAGATATAGAGCCTGAGCTGCAGCCAACCCGGCCCTCGAGAGCTCCGCCCCCTCCCTCCCACTGACTCTGACAGGATCTCTACACAGCAGCCCAGCCCACAGCCCACGGGGTAGTGCATGCTCTCACCTCTCCATTCTCTGATCAAAATATAAAGTTTCCTTTGCTTGTGAACCAAACTCAGTCTCGATCTGTTGGCCCCAATGACACTGGGCAGGGGGACACTTGTTGGGGTCCACTCTGGAGGATCAGTAACAGAAATTGAGACTACTGTAACTTCAATGAACAGATGTGTGAGCCAAACTGTAGTTAACATAGAACAGTTTATAAGGCTCGGGTAAAATAAGATGTTTCTAACACTTCCATTTGATATTTCCATCACTTTATTATAAGCAAGTTCAGTGAAAAGGTTTGTCTTATTTGTCAGGTCAATATTAGAGAAATGAAGTGATTTCTTTCCAAGGATGTACATCTAATAATCTTGGTTAAAGCTTCAATCTTGTTTTAAATGCTTTTCCATTGAAAATGATACCTCTCTTTCAGCTCCCCCATTTCTGAGAAGTATAAAATCTTATAATTTATTATTATCAAAGGGGAAAGGTGGGAGGAGGGATAAATTAACAGTTTGGAATTAAAACATACACACTGCTATGTATAAAATAGATCATCAACAAGGAACTACTGTATAGCACAGGGAACTACACTCAATATTTTGCAATAACCTATAAGGGGAAATAATCGGAAAAAGAATAGATATTTTTATTGACATCATCTATCAATGACAGTTAAAGTGTAACCTAAGGGAAGCCGGTGGTGAGTGCTTCTGACCCTGAAGACTTCAATCATCTAAAGTTTGGACTCTGCCTACTTCCCAAGGCCCTTAATGAACATATGTGTAGCCGTAGCTTAAAAATTTCCCCAGTTTGGGTTTCGGGGAGACACTGATTTTGAAAAAGCCCTGGTGTTCTCCTTACATGAATGGGACCCTTCCTACTGCTAAAACATGTCTGTCACACCCAGAGGATGGTATACCGTCTGATCGGGAAGAATTTGGAAAAGGCATCTCATCTCCTCATCTCCTGGTGCTCGGGTTCACCCCTCCAGCGTCTTTACTAACAGTCTCCCCACTTGGAGATGTCAGCACTGTCAACATCCTGTTGCGTACAGTTTGGAATTTGCCCAGAGGATGAAGCGGAAGGATGAGGAACAATGAGAGACAAGTCCTAGGTGTTCAGACAGGCACATGTCACTCTAATTTCCAATCAGGAAGACGAATTGACCAAAGGCTAGGGTTGCCCATGGAAACAGTATAGGGCTTGAGGAAATCCCACTGCTTTGTGGCCAGTTCCCATAAACACAAGTTGAACAATGGAACTCAGGGGCAGTAAAATTCACGAAACTGCAGAGTTGAAAATATCTATCACTGAAAAATGTCTTGAGGAAAGTCAAAGAAAAGGATTGGTAAGCAAGGGAGAATGGCAGGAAAGGGATTTGAGGAGGTAGAAAGGACTCGCCATTAAGCACAAGAAAAGGGGCTGAACATTGCCAACATTGCAGTTGGCCAAAAAGGCTGTATGCGTTTTTTTCTGTATATATTCAAGAAAAGGGCATACACTTTTTTAGCCAACCAAACAGGTGGGCACTGGAAATCAATACTACAAAAGATATCACTTCGCATCAGTCAGAAAAGCCATCCTCATAAAGTGTAAACACCAGAAATGCAGGACAGGGCAAGGAGAAGAGGGAGCCCTGTGAGGCTTATAGTGGAAATGTATATTGCCAACGGCCATTCTGGAGAAGTGTATTGTGTTTACTAAAGCATCTAAAAAATGAGCTACAGAGCATAGGGCACTTGCACTCATGGGCGTATATCTTGGGAAAAACAAAAATCGAGAGGACACAGGCACCCCAATGTTTACTGCCTCTCTGTTTAAAAGATCCTCGACTAGGATATAACTTAAATGTCTCTGGAGGGAAAAAATGGATAGAGATGTGGTACTTATGTAGAGTGGAATATTACTCAGCCTGGAAATCAATGAAATATGGCCAGTTGTAACAACTCCGGAGGAGTTACGTATGATCATTCTAAGTGACATAATTCAAAAAGAAAAAGACACATATCATAAGATATCACTTAAAGGTGGAATCCAAAATGGCTACACATGAAATAAATTACAAAACAAAAACATAGTCAAATATGTAGAAAACATGCGTAAGGCTGCTAAACGGGAAAGGTGGGGAGGGGTGAGGCATCATCCAGGAGGTTGAAATTAGCAAAGATACCATTCCAAATACCAAACTGATAATCAACAAGGCCTACACGGTAGCTAAAAGAACTGCACTCAGCACACTCAAGTCACCGGAAAAGAATATCTATGACTGGTAAGAATCTGAAAAAGAATTTATTGATGTCTCTCTGTACGTGAATCAAGTGGATGTACAGCAGCAAGAAACAGAGCTTTGAAAATCAGTTGTAACCAATATAGTAATAAATTGAAAAAAATAAACGACAGAGAGACAGAGAAAACCTCTTACAACTTTTCCTCAGGGACGGTGATGCAACATGGATTGAACACATCTAGACCCACAGCAGGATGAGACATAAGGCTGGAAACTGTTCGCGCTAAGAGAAATGTGAGGTTGGGTGAGGAAATGCACACCCTTTAAAGTAATACTACCTGGTACCCATTCAATGGGTCCCAAATCTGCAGGTTCAAGGAATCTTCCTACAGCTAAAACATGCATGGAAAACATGCATGGAAAACACCATGTGATCGGGAGATGTGTCTAAAATGCACCTCATTTATCCTCTCCTGGTGCTCCTGTTCATCATTCCAGCCACGTTACTTAGAATCTCCCCACTTAGAGAATCAGCACATTTAAACTTCTGTTTCACACATTTTGCAAATTGTGAGGAGGATGAACGGGAAGAGGGGGAACCAATGAGAGAATAGTTGTAGGGGTTTGGACGGGCACATGTCACTCTAATTTCCCATTAAGAGTAAGAATTAAAAAAAGGCTCAGCCCGCCTCGCCGGAGCCAAAATAGGGCCTGAAGCAATCCTGCGGCTTTGAGGCCAGCTCACAAAAGAGCAACTTAAAAAATGGAGCTCAGGGTCACTGCAATTCACAAACCTGCAGAGTTATAAATGAAAACTAACGTCCAAAAATATGTTGAGGTAAGGCAAAGAAGAGGATCTGAATGCAAGACAGAATTGCAAGAAACAGATTTCAAGAGATAGATTGGACTCGTCCTTAAAGTACATGAAAAGCGGCAGAATTTCGACAATGATGTAGTTGGCCCAAAAGGGAGTATGCGTTTTTTCCTGAATATATCCAGGAAAAAACGCATACGCACTTTATGGGCAACCAAGCAAGCAAGCAATGCAAATGTGCACAACAAAGAAGTCTCATTTCCCACCGGTCAAAAGGGCCATCCGAAAAAATTGTAAAAACCAGAAATGCAGGACAGGCCATGGAGAACAGGGAGCCTTTATACGCTGATGGACAGTGTGTGAACTGCCGAGAGCCACTCTGGAGAAGTGTATGGTGGTTCCTAAATCATCTAAAAAACAGAGCTACAGAGCATAGGGCACTTCCAATCATGGAAGTATATCTAGGGAAGTCTAAAAATCAACAAGACACAAGCACACCACAGTTTAGGGCTACTCTGTTTACAAGAACCTCAACTTCAGTACACCTTAAATATCCCAGGAAAGAGAACAATGGATAAAGAAAATGTGGTACTTATGTACAATGGAATATCTCTTCACCATGAAATCAATGTAATAAGGCTAGTAGAAGGATAAAGAGTGGATTTAGGTCCGATAATACTACTTGAAATAAGTCAAACAGAAAAAGAAACATATCATAAGATATCACTTATAGAGGGAGGATAAATATGGCTGCACAAAAAATGAATTACAAAACAGAACAGTGTCTCACATTTAGAAAACACACTTATGTCAGCTTAAGGGGAAAGGAGAGGTGGGGTGATGCATAAAACCAGAGTTTGAAATTAGCACAGATACCGTTCAATAAACCAAATAGGTATTAGACAAGATCTACACCTTGCTCAATGAACTGGCCTCAACACACCCTATACACCGCAGAGAAATATATCTGAGTAATAAGAATCTTAAAACCCATGTATTGATATATCTCCATAAGGGAATCAAGTGTGTGCAGAGCGGCACAAACACAGCAGTGAAAATGAGCTAAACCCCATTATAGAAATAAATTTTAAAACCAAAACGCAGAAACAATGAAAGAGAGAAAAATTCTTACAAAATTCGCTCAGGGGCTGTGATGCAACCTGTAATGACCACATATAAACCCACAGCTGGATAAGACATAAGGCTGGACACTTGGGGCTGAGAGCATTGGTGAGCTTTGGTGAGCAACTGCCGAAAGTTTAATGCAATACTTCATACTACTCATTCCAAGGGTCCCAACACTCCAGGTTGAAGGGAATCTTCCTACAGCTAAACCATGCATGGGGAATCCAGCAGATGGTATACCATATGATCGGGAAAGGTTTCTAAAACGCACCTCATTTTCCTCTCCTGGGGCTCCGGATCAACATTCCAGCCACTTTACTAACAACATCTCCACATGGAGAGTCAATGCCTTTAAGTTCCGGTATCGCACAGTCTGCAGTTAGTGCGGAGGATGAATGGGAATAGGGGGAACCAGTGAGAAAATAGCTGTAGCGGTTTCAATGGGCACATATCACTCTAATTTCACATCAGGAAGAAGAATTAACCAAAGGCAGAGCAAGGCGCCCCAGAAGAAGGATAGGGCCTGAAGAAATCCTGTGGATATGAGGCAAGATCACAAAAATAAGAGCTGAAAAATGGAGCTAAGGGCCACTGCATTTCAAAAACCTGCAGAGTTATAAAGGCCAACTATTTTCCAAAAGTATATTGAGGTAAGGCTATGAAGAGGCACTGACAGCAAGGCAGAATTGCAGGAAACCGATTTCAAGAGGTAGAAAGGAACTGCATTGAAAACATATGAAAAGACTCAGAACGTCGACAATGATGCACTTGGCCAAAAAGGGCGTATGCGTTTCTTCCTGAATATATTCAGGAAGAAACGCATACGCCCTTTCTGGCCAACCAAGCAAGCTTGCAAAGGAAATCTGCACTACAATGAAGTCTCACTGCCCCCCGGTCAAAAGGGCCATCTGAAAAAAGTGTAAAATCCAGAAAGGCAGGACAGACGATGGAGAACTGGGAGCCTACTTAGGCTGATGGGCGGGATGTAAATTGCCAACAGCCACTCTGGAGAAGTGTATGGTGTTTCCTGAAACATCTAAAAAACAAGCAACAGAGCCTAGGGCACTTCCACTTATGGTCCTATAGATTAGGGAAATTAAAATGAAAAAGACACAGCCACCCCAAAGTTTGGGACAGCTCTGTTTACAAGAACCTCGTTTACGGTACAAGTTCAATATCGCAGAATGCGAAAAATGGATAAAAAAGTTGTGGTACTTACGTACAATGTAATATCACTCAGCAATGAAATCTATGTCATCAGGCCAGTAGCAGCATAATGAGTGGATTCAGGTACGATGATTCTAAGTGAAATAAGTCACACAGAAAAAGAAACATCATAAGGTATCACTAATACACGGAATGTAAACTTGGCTACACAGGAACTGAATTACAAAACAGAATAGGGTCTAAAATGTAGAAAACCAACTTATGCTTGCTTAAGGGGAAAGGTGAGTTGGGGTGCTGCATAAAACCAGAGATTGAAATTAGCACAGATACCTTTCCATAAGCCAAATATGTAATAGACAAGAGCTACTGCTTGCTCAACGAAGTGGACTCAACACCCCATATTAAACGCCTAAGAATATACCTGACTAGTAAGAATCTTAAAACCTATGGATTTATATGTCTCCGAAAGAGAATCCAGCGTGTGTACAGCAGCATAAACGCAGCAGTGATAGGATTGGTGAGGTTCGGTGAGCAAATGCAGACCCTTTGAAGTCATATTGCATGGAACCCATTCCATGGTTCTAAACTCTCCAGGTTTAAGGGATTCTTCCTTCAGCTAAAACATGCATGTGGAACCCAGAGTATGATCCACCGTGTGATCGGGAAACGTGTTCAAATGTGTCTCAGTTTTCGTCCCCTGGTACTCGGGTGCAACATTCCAGATGCTTTACTAACACTCTCCCCACTTGGAGAGTCAGTGCCTTTAACCTCCTGTTTGGCCCAGTTTGCAATTTCTGCGGAAAATGAACAGGAATAGGGAGAACCAATGAGAGACTAGCTGGAGGAGTCTGGACGGGCAAATTTAACTCTCATTTCCCACCAGGAAGAGGAATTAACCAAAGGCTCAGCGAGCCATGCCGGAACCACACTAGGGCCTGAAGCAATCCTGCGGTGTTGCGGCCAGCTCACAAGAAAGCCAGTTGAAAAAAGGAGCTCAGGGGCACTGTAATTCACAAAGCTTCAGAGTTATAAATGACAGCTATCATCCAAAAATATATTGAAGTAAGGCTGCCAAGAGGACTTGAAAGCGGGGCAGAATTGCAGGAAACCAATTTCAGGAAGTAGACTGGAATTGCATGTAAAGCATAGGAAAAGAGGCAGAACGTCCACAATGATGCACTTGGCCAAAAAGGGCGTATGCGTTTTTTCCTGAATATATTCAGGAAAAAACGCATACGCCCTTTTTGGCCAACCAAGCAAGCTTGCAAAGGAAATCTGCACTACAATGAAGTCTCACTGCCCCCCGGTCAAAAGGGCCATCTGAAAAAAGTGTAAAATCCAGAAAGGCAGGACAGGCCATGGAGAACTGGGAGCCTTGTTATGCTGATGGGCATGATGTAAATTGCCAACAGCCACTCTGGAGAAGTGTATGGTGTTTCCTGAAACATCTAAAAAACAAAGCAACAGAGTCTAGGGCACTTCCACTTATGGTCCTATAGCTTAGGGAAATTAAAATCAAAAAGACACAGCCACCCCAATGTTTGGGACGGCTCTGTTTACAAGAACCTCGGTTACGGTACAAGTTCAATATCGCAGAAAGCGAAAAATGGATAAAGAAGTTGTGGTACTAACGTACAATGCAATATCACTCAGCAATGAAATCTCTGTCATCAGGTCCATAGCAGCATAATGAGTGGATTCAGGTACGATGATTCTAAGTGAAATATGTCACACAGAAATAAAAACATCATAAGATAAAACTAATACACGGAATGTAAACTTGGCTACACAGGAACTGAATTACAAAACAGAATAGGGTCTCAAATGTAGAACACCAACATATGCTTGCTTAAGGGGAAAGGTGAGTTGGGGTGCTGCATAAAACCAGAGATTGAAATTAGCACAGATACCTTTCCATAAGCCAAATATGTAATAGACAAGAGCTACTGCTTGCTCAACGAAGTGGACTCAACACCCCAT